>NW_027394276.1:25326970-25494377 GCF_049309525.1 Garra rufa | reverse complement strand
AAGGCTTTTCAGCACATAACAAACTTGGTTCAGGCAATGCAAGCTGAAACTCGGCCCAAAATTAAAATTGCAGTCTGTGCATGAATAAAACCTATTTTGCAACACAGAGAAACATATATGAAGGTGTTAGAAGTGTTTTGCATGATTTTTGAAGTTAGAGCCTGAAATGTCAGAAAACGGCGTTTCAGCACTTAACAAACTTGGTTCTGGCAATGCAAGCTGAAACTCGGCCAAAAATTAAAATTGCAGTCTGTGCATGAATAAAACCTATTTTTCAACACAGAGAAACATATCTGAAGGTGTTAGAAGTGTTTTGCATGATTTTTGAAGTTAGAGCCTGAAATGTCAGAAAACGGCGTTTCAGCACATAACAAACTTGGTTCTGGCAATGCAAGCTGAAACTCGGTCCAAAATTAAAATTGCAGTCTGTGCATGAATAAAACCTATTTTGCAACACAGAGAAACAAATCTGAAGGTGTTAGAAGTGTTTTGCATGATTTTTGAAGTTAGAGCCTGAAATGTCAGAAAAAGGCTTTTCAGCACATAACAAACTTGGTTCACCCAATGCAAGCTGAAACTCGGCCCAAAATTAAAATTGCAGTCTGTGCATGAATAAAACCTATTTTGCAACACAGAGAAACATATCTGAAGGTGTTAGAAGTGTTTTGCATGATTTTTGAAGTTAGAGCCTGAAATGTCAGAAAACGGCGTTTCAGCACTTAACAAACTTGGTTCTGGCAATGCAAGCTGAAACTCGGCCAAAAATTAAAATTGCAGTCTGTGCATGAATAAAACCTATTTTGCAACACAGAGAAACATATCTGAAGGTGTTAGAAGTGTTTTGCATGATTTTTGAAGTTAGAGCCTGAAATGTCAGAAAACAGCGTTTCAGCACATAACAAACTTGGTTCTGGTAATGCAAGCTGAAACTCGGCCAAAAATTAAAATTGCAGTCTGTGCATGAATAAAACCTATTTTGCAACACAGAGAAACATATCTGAAGGTGTTAGAAGTGTTTTGCATGATTTTTGAAGTTAGAGCCTGAAATGTCAGAAAACGGCGTTTCAGCACATAACAAACTTGGTTCAGGCAATGCAAGCTGAAACTCTGCCAAAAATTAAAATTGCAGTCTGTGCATGAATAAAACCTATTTTGCAACACAGAGAAACATATCTGAAGGTGTTAGAAGTGTTTTGCATGATTTTTGAAGTTAGAGCCTGAAATGTCTGAAAACGGCGTTTCAGCACTTAACAAACTTGGTTCTGGTAATGCAAGCTGAAACTCGGCCAAAAATTAAAATTGCAGTCTGTGCATGAATAAAACCTATTTTGCAACACAGAGAAACATATCTGAAGGTGTTAGAAGTGTTTTGCATGATTTTTGAAGTTAGAGCCTGAAATGTCAGAAAACGGCGTTTCAGCACTTAACAAACTTGGTTCTGGCAATGCAAGCTGAAACTCGGCCAAAAATTAAAATTGCAGTCTGTGCATGAATAAAACCTATTTTGCAACACAGAGAAACATATATGAAGGTGTTAGAAGTGTTTTGCATGATTTTTGAAGTTAGAGCCTGAAATGTCAGAAAACAGCGTTTCAGCACATAACAAACTTGGTTCTGGTAATGCAAGCTGAAACTCGGCCAAAAATTTAAATTGCAGTCTGTGCATGAATAAAACCTATTTTGCAACACAGAGAAACATATCTGAAGGTGTTAGAAGTGTTTTGCATGATTTTTGAAGTTAGAGCCTGAAATGTCAGAAAACTGTGTTTTAGCACATAACAAACTTGGTTCTGGCAATGCAAGCTGAAACTCGGTCCAAAATTAAAATTGCAGTCTGTGCATGAATAAAACCTATTTTGCAACACAGAGAAACATATCTGAAGGTGTTAGAAGTGTTTTGCATGATTTTTGAAGTTAGAGCCTGAAATGTCAGAAAACGGCGTTTCAGCACATAACAAACTTGGTTCAGGCAATGCAAGCTGCAACTCGGTCCAAAATTAAAATTGCAGTCTGTGCATGAATAAAACCTATTTTGCAACACAGAGAAACATATCTGAAGGTGTTAGAAGTGTTTTGCATGATTTTTGAAGTTAGAGCCTGAAATGTCAGAAAACGGCGTTTCAGCACATAACAAACTTGGTTCAGGCAATGCAAGCTGAAACTCTGCCAAAAATTAAAATTGCAGTCTGTGCATGAATAAAACCTATTTTGCAACACAGAGAAACATATCTGAAGGTGTTAGAAGTGTTTTGCATGATTTTTGAAGTTAGAGCCTGAAATGTCTGAAAACGGCGTTTCAGCACTTAACAAACTTGGTTCTGGTAATGCAAGCTGAAACTCGGCCAAAAATTAAAATTGCAGTCTGTGCATGAATAAAACCTATTTTGCAACACAGAGAAACATATCTGAAGGTGTTAGAAGTGTTTTGCATGATTTTTGAAGTTAGAGCCTGAAATGTCAGAAAACGGCGTTTCAGCACTTAACAAACTTGGTTCTGGCAATGCAAGCTGAAACTCGGCCAAAAATTAAAATTGCAGTCTGTGCATGAATAAAACCTATTTTGCAACACAGAGAAACATATATGAAGGTGTTAGAAGTGTTTTGCATGATTTTTGAAGTTAGAGCCTGAAATGTCAGAAAACAGCGTTTCAGCACATAACAAACTTGGTTCTGGTAATGCAAGCTGAAACTCGGCCAAAAATTTAAATTGCAGTCTGTGCATGAATAAAACCTATTTTGCAACACAGAGAAACATATCTGAAGGTGTTAGAAGTGTTTTGCATGATTTTTGAAGTTAGAGCCTGAAATGTCAGAAAACTGTGTTTTAGCACATAACAAACTTGGTTCTGGCAATGCAAGCTGAAACTCGGTCCAAAATTAAAATTGCAGTCTGTGCATGAATAAAACCTATTTTGCAACACAGAGAAACATATCTGAAGGTGTTAGAAGTGTTTTGCATGATTTTTGAAGTTAGAGCCTGAAATGTCAGAAAACGGCGTTTCAGCACATAACAAACTTGGTTCAGGCAATGCAAGCTGCAACTCGGTCCAAAATTAAAATTGCAGTCTGTGCATGAATAAAACCTATTTTGCAACACAGAGAAACATATCTGAAGGTGTTAGAAGTGTTTTGCATGATTTTTGAAGTTAGAGCCTGAAATGTCAGAAAACGGCGTTTCAGCACATATAACAAACTCGGTTCAGGCAATGCAAGCTGAAACTCGGCCAAAAATTAAAATTGCAGTCTGTGCATGAATAAAATCTATTTTGCAACACAGAGAAACATATCTGAAGGTGTTAGAAGTGTTTTGCATGATTTTTGAAGTTAGAGCCTGAAATGTCAGAAAACGCCGTTTCAGCACATAACAAACTTGGTTCAGGCAATGCAAGCTGAAACTCGGCCCAAAATTAAAATTGCAGTCTGTGCATGAATAAAACCTATTTTGCAACACAGAGAAACATATCTGAAGGTGTTAGAAGTGTTTTGCATGATTTTTGAAGTTAGAGCCTGAAATGTCAGAAAACGGCGTTTCAGCACTTAACAAACTTGGTTCAGGCAATGCAAGCTGAAACTCGGCCCAAAATTAAAATTGCAGTCTGTGCATGAATAAAACCTATTTTGCAACACAGAGAAACATATCTGAAGGTGTTAGAAGTGTTTTGCATGATTTTTGAAGTTAGAGCCTGAAATGTCTGAAAACGGCGTTTCAAGCACTTAACAAACTTGGTTCTGGTAATGCAAGCTGAAACTCGGCCAAAAATTAAAATTGCAGTCTGTGCATGAATAAAACCTATTTTGCAACACAGAGAAACATATCTGAAGGTGTTAGAAGTGTTTTGCATGATTTTTGAAGTTAGAGCATGAAATGTCAGAAAACGGCGTTTCAGCACTTAACAAACTTGGTTCTGGCAATGCAAGCTGAAACTCGGCCAAAAATTAAAATTGCAGTCTGTGCATGAATAAAACCTATTTTGCAACACAGAGAAACATATCTGAAGGTGTTAGAAGTGTTTTGCATGATTTTTGAAGTTAGAGCCTGAAATGTCAGAAAACGCCGTTTTAGCACATAACAAACTTGGTTCAGGCAATGCAAGCTGAAACTCGGCCCAAAATTAAAATTGCAGTCTGTGCATGAATAAAACCTATTTTTCAACACAGAGAAACATATCTGAAGGTGTTAGAAGTGTTTTGCATGATTTTTGAAGTTAGAGCCTGAAATGTCAGAAAAAGGCTTTTCAGCACATAACAAACTTGTTTCAGGCAATGCAAGCTGAAACTCGGTCCAAAATTAAAATTGCAGTCTGTGCATGAATAAAACCTATTTTGCAACACAGAGAAACATATCTGAAGGTGTTAGAAGTGTTTTGCATGATTTTTGAAGTTAGAGCCTGAAATGTCAGAAAAAGGCTTTTCAGCACATAACAAACTTGGTTCAGGCAATGCAAGCTGAAACTCGGCCCAAAATTAAAATTGCAGTCTGTGCATGAATAAAACCTATTTTGCAACACAGAGAAACATATATGAAGGTGTTAGAAGTGTTTTGCATGATTTTTGAAGTTAGAACCTGAAATGTCAGAAAACAGCGTTTCAGCACATAACAAACTTGGTTCTGGTAATGCAAGCTGAAACTCGGCCAAAAATTTAAATTGCAGTCTGTGCATGAATAAAACCTATTTTGCAACACAGAGAAACATATCTGAAGGTGTTAGAAGTGTTTTGCATGATTTTTGAAGTTAGAGCCTGAAATGTCAGAAAACGGCGTTTCAGCACATAACAAACTTGGTTCTGGCAATGCAAGCTGAAACTCGGTCCAAAATTAAAATTGCAGTCTGTGCATGAATAAAACCTATTTTGCAACACAGAGAAACATATCTGAAGGTGTTAGAAGTGTTTTGCATGATTTTTGAAGTTAGAGCCTGAAATGTCAGAAAACGGCGTTTCAGCACATAACAAACTTGGTTCAGGCAATGCAAGCTGCAACTCGGTCCAAAATTAAAATTGCAGTCTGTGCATGAATAAAACCTATTTTGCAACACAGAGAAACATATCTGAAGGTGTTAGAAGTGTTTTGCATGATTTTTGAAGTTAGAGCCTGAAATGTCAGAAAACGGCGTTTCAGCACATATAACAAACTCGGTTCAGGCAATGCAAGCTGAAACTCGGCCAAAAATTAAAATTGCAGTCTGTGCATGAATAAAATCTATTTTGCAACACAGAGAAACATATCTGAAGGTGTTAGAAGTGTTTTGCATGATTTTTGAAGTTAGAGCCTGAAATGTCAGAAAACGCCGTTTCAGCACATAACAAACTTGGTTCAGGCAATGCAAGCTGAAACTCGGCCCAAAATTAAAATTGCAGTCTGTGCATGAATAAAACCTATTTTGCAACACAGAGAAACATATCTGAAGGTGTTAGAAGTGTTTTGCATGATTTTTGAAGTTAGAGCCTGAAATGTCAGAAAACGGCGTTTCAGCACTTAACAAACTTGGTTCAGGCAATGCAAGCTGAAACTCGGCCCAAAATTAAAATTGCAGTCTGTGCATGAATAAAACCTATTTTGCAACACAGAGAAACATATCTGAAGGTGTTAGAAGTGTTTTGCATGATTTTTGAAGTTAGAGCCTGAAATGTCAGAAAACGCCGTTTCAGCACATAACAAACTTGGTTCAGGCAATGCAAGCTGAAACTCGGCCCAAAATTAAAATTGCAGTCTGTGCATGAATAAAACCTATTTTTCAACACAGAGAAACATATCTGAAGGTGTTAGAAGTGTTTTGCATGATTTTTGAAGTTAGAGCCTGAAATGTCAGAAAAAGGCTTTTCAGCACATAACAAACTTGTTTCAGGCAATGCAAGCTGAAACTCGGTCCAAAATTAAAATTGCAGTCTGTGCATGAATAAAACCTATTTTGCAACACAGAGAAACATATCTGAAGGTGTTAGAAGTGTTTTGCATGATTTTTGAAGTTAGAGCCTGAAATGTCAGAAAACGGCGTTTCAGCACATAACAAACTCGGTTCAGGCAATGCAAGCTGAAACTCGGCCAAAAATTAAAATTGCAGTCTGTGCATGAATAAAACCTATTTTGCAACACAGAGAAACATATCTGAAGGTGTTAGAAGTGTTTTGCATGATTTTTGAAGTTAGAGCCTGAAATGTCAGAAAAAGGCTTTTCAGCACATAACAAACTTGGTTCAGGCAATGCAAGCTGAAACTCGGCCCAAAATTAAAATTGCAGTCTGTGCATGAATAAAACCTATTTTGCAACACAGAGAAACATATATGAAGGTGTTAGAAGTGTTTTGCATGATTTTTGAAGTTAGAGCCTGAAATGTCAGAAAACGGCGTTTCAGCACTTAACAAACTTGGTTCTGGCAATGCAAGCTGAAACTCGGCCAAAAATTAAAATTGCAGTCTGTGCATGAATAAAACCTATTTTTCAACACAGAGAAACATATCTGAAGGTGTTAGAAGTGTTTTGCATGATTTTTGAAGTTAGAGCCTGAAATGTCAGAAAACGGCGTTTCAGCACATAACAAACTTGGTTCTGGCAATGCAAGCTGAAACTCGGTCCAAAATTAAAATTGCAGTCTGTGCATGAATAAAACCTATTTTGCAACACAGAGAAACAAATCTGAAGGTGTTAGAAGTGTTTTGCATGATTTTTGAAGTTAGAGCCTGAAATGTCAGAAAAAGGCTTTTCAGCACATAACAAACTTGGTTCAGCCAATGCAAGCTGAAACTCGGCCCAAAATTAAAATTGCAGTCTGTGCATGAATAAAACCTATTTTGCAACACAGAGAAACATATCTGAAGGTGTTAGAAGTGTTTTGCATGATTTTTGAAGTTAGAGCCTGAAATGTCAGAAAACGGCGTTTCAGCACTTAACAAACTTGGTTCTGGCAATGCAAGCTGAAACTCGGCCAAAAATTAAAATTGCAGTCTGTGCATGAATAAAACCTATTTTGCAACACAGAGAAACATATCTGAAGGTGTTAGAAGTGTTTTGCATGATTTTTGAAGTTAGAGCCTGAAATGTCAGAAAACGGCGTTTCAGCACATAACAAACTTGGTTCAGGCAATGCAAGCTGAAACTCGGCCCAAAATTAAAATTGCAGTCTGTGCATGAATAAAACCTATTTTTAAACACAGAGAAACATATCTGAAGGTGTTAGAAGTGTTTTGCATGATTTTTGAAGTTAGAGCCTGAAATGTCAGAAAAAGGCTTTTCAGCACATAACAAACTTGTTTCAGGCAATGCAAGCTGAAACTCGGTCCAAAATTAAAATTGCAGTCTGTGCATGAATAAAACCTATTTTGCAACACAGAGAAACATATCTGAAGGTGTTAGAAGTGTTTTGCATGATTTTTGAAGTTAGAGCCTGAAATGTCAGAAAACGGCGTTTCAGCACATAACAAACTTGGTTCTGGCAATGCAAGCTGAAACTCGGTCCAAAATTAAAATTGCAGTCTGTGCATGAATAAAACCTATTTTGCAACACAGAGAAACATATCTGAAGGTGTTAGAAGTGTTTTGCATGATTTTTGAAGTTAGAGCCTGAAATGTCAGAAAACGGCGTTTCAGCACATAACAAACTTGGTTCAGGCAATGCAAGCTGCAACTCGGTCCAAAATTAAAATTGCAGTCTGTGCATGAATAAAACCTATTTTGCAACACAGAGAAACATATCTGAAGGTGTTAGAAGTGTTTTGCATGATTTTTGAAGTTAGAGCCTGAAATGTCAGAAAACGGCGTTTCAGCACATATAACAAACTCGGTTCAGGCAATGCAAGCTGAAACTCGGCCAAAAATTAAAATTGCAGTCTGTGCATGAATAAAATCTATTTTGCAACACAGAGAAACATATCTGAAGGTGTTAGAAGTGTTTTGCATGATTTTTGAAGTTAGAGCCTGAAATGTCAGAAAACGCCGTTTCAGCACATAACAAACTTGGTTCAGGCAATGCAAGCTGAAACTCGGCCCAAAATTAAAATTGCAGTCTGTGCATGAATAAAACCTATTTTGCAACACAGAGAAACATATCTGAAGGTGTTAGAAGTGTTTTGCATGATTTTTGAAGTTAGAGCCTGAAATGTCAGAAAACGGCGTTTCAGCACTTAACAAACTTGGTTCAGGCAATGCAAGCTGAAACTCGGCCCAAAATTAAAATTGCAGTCTGTGCATGAATAAAACCTATTTTGCAACACAGAGAAACATATCTGAAGGTGTTAGAAGTGTTTTGCATGATTTTTGAAGTTAGAGCCTGAAATGTCTGAAAACGGCGTTTCAAGCACTTAACAAACTTGGTTCTGGTAATGCAAGCTGAAACTCGGCCAAAAATTAAAATTGCAGTCTGTGCATGAATAAAACCTATTTTGCAACACAGAGAAACATATCTGAAGGTGTTAGAAGTGTTTTGCATGATTTTTGAAGTTAGAGCCTGAAATGTCAGAAAACGGCGTTTCAGCACTTAACAAACTTGGTTCTGGCAATGCAAGCTGAAACTCGGCCAAAAATTAAAATTGCAGTCTGTGCATGAATAAAACCTATTTTGCAACACAGAGAAACATATCTGAAGGTGTTAGAAGTGTTTTGCATGATTTTTGAAGTTAGAGCCTGAAATGTCAGAAAACGCCGTTTCAGCACATAACAAACTTGGTTCAGGCAATGCAAGCTGAAACTCGGCCCAAAATTAAAATTGCAGTCTGTGCATGAATAAAACCTATTTTTCAACACAGAGAAACATATCTGAAGGTGTTAGAAGTGTTTTGCATGATTTTTGAAGTTAGAGCCTGAAATGTCAGAAAAAGGCTTTTCAGCACATAACAAACTTGTTTCAGGCAATGCAAGCTGAAACTCGGTCCAAAATTAAAATTGCAGTCTGTGCATGAATAAAACCTATTTTGCAACACAGAGAAACATATCTGAAGGTGTTAGAAGTGTTTTGCATGATTTTTGAAGTTAGAGCCTGAAATGTCAGAAAACGGCGTTTCAGCACATAACAAACTCGGTTCAGGCAATGCAAGCTGAAACTCGGCCAAAAATTAAAATTGCAGTCTGTGCATGAATAAAACCTATTTTGCAACACAGAGAAACATATCTGAAGGTGTTAGAAGTGTTTTGCATGATTTTTGAAGTTAGAGCCTGAAATGTCAGAAAAAGGCTTTTCAGCACATAACAAACTTGGTTCAGGCAATGCAAGCTGAAACTCGGCCCAAAATTAAAATTGCAGTCTGTGCATGAATAAAACCTATTTTGCAACACAGAGAAACATATATGAAGGTGTTAGAAGTGTTTTGCATGATTTTTGAAGTTAGAGCCTGAAATGTCAGAAAACGGCGTTTCAGCACTTAACAAACTTGGTTCTGGCAATGCAAGCTGAAACTCGGCCAAAAATTAAAATTGCAGTCTGTGCATGAATAAAACCTATTTTTCAACACAGAGAAACATATCTGAAGGTGTTAGAAGTGTTTTGCATGATTTTTGAAGTTAGAGCCTGAAATGTCAGAAAACGGCGTTTCAGCACATAACAAACTTGGTTCTGGCAATGCAAGCTGAAACTCGGTCCAAAATTAAAATTGCAGTCTGTGCATGAATAAAACCTATTTTGCAACACAGAGAAACAAATCTGAAGGTGTTAGAAGTGTTTTGCATGATTTTTGAAGTTAGAGCCTGAAATGTCAGAAAAAGGCTTTTCAGCACATAACAAACTTGGTTCAGCCAATGCAAGCTGAAACTCGGCCCAAAATTAAAATTGCAGTCTGTGCATGAATAAAACCTATTTTGCAACACAGAGAAACATATCTGAAGGTGTTAGAAGTGTTTTGCATGATTTTTGAAGTTAGAGCCTGAAATGTCAGAAAACGGCGTTTCAGCACTTAACAAACTTGGTTCTGGCAATGCAAGCTGAAACTCGGCCAAAAATTAAAATTGCAGTCTGTGCATGAATAAAACCTATTTTGCAACACAGAGAAACATATCTGAAGGTGTTAGAAGTGTTTTGCATGATTTTTGAAGTTAGAGCCTGAAATGTCAGAAAACGGCGTTTCAGCACATAACAAACTTGGTTCTGGCAATGCAAGCTGAAACTCGGTCCAAAATTAAAATTGCAGTCTGTGCATGAATAAAACCTATTTTGCAACACAGAGAAACAAATCTGAAGGTGTTAGAAGTGTTTTGCATGATTTTTGAAGTTAGAGCCTGAAATGTCAGAAAAAGGCTTTTCAGCACATAACAAACTTGGTTCAGCCAATGCAAGCTGAAACTCGGCCCAAAATTAAAATTGCAGTCTGTGCATGAATAAAACCTATTTTGCAACACAGAGAAACATATCTGAAGGTGTTAGAAGTGTTTTGCATGATTTTTGAAGTTAGAGCCTGAAATGTCAGAAAACGGCGTTTCAGCACTTAACAAACTTGGTTCTGGCAATGCAAGCTGAAACTCGGCCAAAAATTAAAATTGCAGTCTGTGCATGAATAAAACCTATTTTGCAACACAGAGAAACATATCTGAAGGTGTTAGAAGTGTTTTGCATGATTTTTGAAGTTAGAGCCTGAAATGTCAGAAAACAGCGTTTCAGCACATAACAAACTTGGTTCTGGTAATGCAAGCTGAAACTCGGCCAAAAATTAAAATTGCAGTCTGTGCATGAATAAAACCTATTTTGCAACACAGAGAAACATATCTGAAGGTGTTAGAAGTGTTTTGCATGATTTTTGAAGTTAGAGCCTGAAATGTCAGAAAACGGCGTTTCAGCACATAACAAACTTGGTTCAGGCAATGCAAGCTGAAACTCGGCCCAAAATTAAAATTGCAGTCTGTGCATGAATAAAACCTATTTTTCAACACAGAGAAACATATCTGAAGGTGTTAGAAGTGTTTTGCATGATTTTTGAAGTTAGAGCCTGAAATGTCAGAAAAAGGCTTTTCAGCACATAACAAACTTGTTTCAGGCAATGCAAGCTGAAACTCGGTCCAAAATTAAAATTGCAGTCTGTGCATGAATAAAACCTATTTTGCAACACAGAGAAACATATCTGAAGGTGTTAGAAGTGTTTTGCATGATTTTTGAAGTTAGAGCCTGAAATGTCAGAAAAAGGCTTTTCAGCACATAACAAACTTGGTTCAGGCAATGCAAGCTGAAACTCGGCCCAAAATTAAAATTGCAGTCTGTGCATGAATAAAACCTATTTTGCAACACAGAGAAACATATATGAAGGTGTTAGAAGTGTTTTGCATGATTTTTGAAGTTAGAGCCTGAAATGTCAGAAAACAGCGTTTCAGCACATAACAAACTTGGTTCTGGTAATGCAAGCTGAAACTCGGCCAAAAATTTAAATTGCAGTCTGTGCATGAATAAAACCTATTTTGCAACACAGAGAAACATATCTGAAGGTGTTAGAAGTGTTTTGCATGATTTTTGAAGTTAGAGCCTGAAATGTCAGAAAACTGTGTTTTAGCACATAACAAACTTGGTTCTGGCAATGCAAGCTGAAACTCGGTCCAAAATTAAAATTGCAGTCTGTGCATGAATAAAACCTATTTTGCAACACAGAGAAACATATCTGAAGGTGTTAGAAGTGTTTTGCATGATTTTTGAAGTTAGAGCCTGAAATGTCAGAAAACGGCGTTTCAGCACATAACAAACTTGGTTCAGGCAATGCAAGCTGCAACTCGGTCCAAAATTAAAATTGCAGTCTGTGCATGAATAAAACCTATTTTGCAACACAGAGAAACATATCTGAAGGTGTTAGAAGTGTTTTGCATGATTTTTGAAGTTAGAGCCTGAAATGTCAGAAAACGGCGTTTCAGCACATAACAAACTTGGTTCAGGCAATGCAAGCTGAAACTCGGCCCAAAATTAAAATTGCAGTCTGTGCATGAATAAAACCTATTTTTCAACACAGAGAAACATATCTGAAGGTGTTAGAAGTGTTTTGCATGATTTTTGAAGTTAGAGCCTGAAATGTCAGAAAAAGGCTTTTCAGCACATAACAAACTTGTTTCAGGCAATGCAAGCTGAAACTCGGTCCAAAATTAAAATTGCAGTCTGTGCATGAATAAAACCTATTTTGCAACACAGAGAAACATATCTGAAGGTGTTAGAAGTGTTTTGCATGATTTTTGAAGTTAGAGCCTGAAATGTCAGAAAAAGGCTTTTCAGCACATAACAAACTTGGTTCAGGCAATGCAAGCTGAAACTCGGCCCAAAATTAAAATTGCAGTCTGTGCATGAATAAAACCTATTTTGCAACACAGAGAAACATATATGAAGGTGTTAGAAGTGTTTTGCATGATTTTTGAAGTTAGAGCCTGAAATGTCAGAAAACAGCGTTTCAGCACATAACAAACTTGGTTCTGGTAATGCAAGCTGAAACTCGGCCAAAAATTTAAATTGCAGTCTGTGCATGAATAAAACCTATTTTGCAACACAGAGAAACATATCTGAAGGTGTTAGAAGTGTTTTGCATGATTTTTGAAGTTAGAGCCTGAAATGTCAGAAAACTGTGTTTTAGCACATAACAAACTTGGTTCTGGCAATGCAAGCTGAAACTCGGTCCAAAATTAAAATTGCAGTCTGTGCATGAATAAAACCTATTTTGCAACACAGAGAAACATATCTGAAGGTGTTAGAAGTGTTTTGCATGATTTTTGAAGTTAGAGCCTGAAATGTCAGAAAACGGCGTTTCAGCACATAACAAACTTGGTTCAGGCAATGCAAGCTGCAACTCGGTCCAAAATTAAAATTGCAGTCTGTGCATGAATAAAACCTATTTTGCAACACAGAGAAACATATCTGAAGGTGTTAGAAGTGTTTTGCATGATTTTTGAAGTTAGAGCCTGAAATGTCAGAAAACGGCGTTTCAGCACATATAACAAACTCGGTTCAGGCAATGCAAGCTGAAACTCGGCCAAAAATTAAAATTGCAGTCTGTGCATGAATAAAATCTATTTTGCAACACAGAGAAACATATCTGAAGGTGTTAGAAGTGTTTTGCATGATTTTTGAAGTTAGAGCCTGAAATGTCAGAAAACGCCGTTTCAGCACATAACAAACTTGGTTCAGGCAATGCAAGCTGAAACTCGGCCCAAAATTAAAATTGCAGTCTGTGCATGAATAAAACCTATTTTGCAACACAGAGAAACATATCTGAAGGTGTTAGAAGTGTTTTGCATGATTTTTGAAGTTAGAGCCTGAAATGTCAGAAAACGGCGTTTCAGCACTTAACAAACTTGGTTCAGGCAATGCAAGCTGAAACTCGGCCCAAAATTAAAATTGCAGTCTGTGCATGAATAAAACCTATTTTGCAACACAGAGAAACATATCTGAAGGTGTTAGAAGTGTTTTGCATGATTTTTGAAGTTAGAGCCTGAAATGTCTGAAAACGGCGTTTCAAGCACTTAACAAACTTGGTTCTGGTAATGCAAGCTGAAACTCGGCCAAAAATTAAAATTGCAGTCTGTGCATGAATAAAACCTATTTTGCAACACAGAGAAACATATCTGAAGGTGTTAGAAGTGTTTTGCATGATTTTTGAAGTTAGAGCCTGAAATGTCAGAAAACGGCGTTTCAGCACTTAACAAACTTGGTTCTGGCAATGCAAGCTGAAACTCGGCCAAAAATTAAAATTGCAGTCTGTGCATGAATAAAACCTATTTTGCAACACAGAGAAACATATCTGAAGGTGTTAGAAGTGTTTTGCATGATTTTTGAAGTTAGAGCCTGAAATGTCAGAAAACGCCGTTTCAGCACATAACAAACTTGGTTCAGGCAATGCAAGCTGAAACTCGGCCCAAAATTAAAATTGCAGTCTGTGCATGAATAAAACCTATTTTTCAACACAGAGAAACATATCTGAAGGTGTTAGAAGTGTTTTGCATGATTTTTGAAGTTAGAGCCTGAAATGTCAGAAAAAGGCTTTTCAGCACATAACAAACTTGTTTCAGGCAATGCAAGCTGAAACTCGGTCCAAAATTAAAATTGCAGTCTGTGCATGAATAAAACCTATTTTGCAACACAGAGAAACATATCTGAAGGTGTTAGAAGTGTTTTGCATGATTTTTGAAGTTAGAGCCTGAAATGTCAGAAAACGGCGTTTCAGCACATAACAAACTCGGTTCAGGCAATGCAAGCTGAAACTCGGCCAAAAATTAAAATTGCAGTCTGTGCATGAATAAAACCTATTTTGCAACACAGAGAAACATATCTGAAGGTGTTAGAAGTGTTTTGCATGATTTTTGAAGTTAGAGCCTGAAATGTCAGAAAAAGGCTTTTCAGCACATAACAAACTTGGTTCAGGCAATGCAAGCTGAAACTCGGCCCAAAATTAAAATTGCAGTCTGTGCATGAATAAAACCTATTTTGCAACACAGAGAAACATATATGAAGGTGTTAGAAGTGTTTTGCATGATTTTTGAAGTTAGAGCCTGAAATGTCAGAAAACGGCGTTTCAGCACTTAACAAACTTGGTTCTGGCAATGCAAGCTGAAACTCGGCCAAAAATTAAAATTGCAGTCTGTGCATGAATAAAACCTATTTTTCAACACAGAGAAACATATCTGAAGGTGTTAGAAGTGTTTTGCATGATTTTTGAAGTTAGAGCCTGAAATGTCAGAAAACGGCGTTTCAGCACATAACAAACTTGGTTCTGGCAATGCAAGCTGAAACTCGGTCCAAAATTAAAATTGCAGTCTGTGCATGAATAAAACCTATTTTGCAACACAGAGAAACAAATCTGAAGGTGTTAGAAGTGTTTTGCATGATTTTTGAAGTTAGAGCCTGAAATGTCAGAAAAAGGCTTTTCAGCACATAACAAACTTGGTTCAGCCAATGCAAGCTGAAACTCGGCCCAAAATTAAAATTGCAGTCTGTGCATGAATAAAACCTATTTTGCAACACAGAGAAACATATCTGAAGGTGTTAGAAGTGTTTTGCATGATTTTTGAAGTTAGAGCCTGAAATGTCAGAAAACGGCGTTTCAGCACTTAACAAACTTGGTTCTGGCAATGCAAGCTGAAACTCGGCCAAAAATTAAAATTGCAGTCTGTGCATGAATAAAACCTATTTTGCAACACAGAGAAACATATCTGAAGGTGTTAGAAGTGTTTTGCATGATTTTTGAAGTTAGAGCCTGAAATGTCAGAAAACAGCGTTTCAGCACATAACAAACTTGGTTCTGGTAATGCAAGCTGAAACTCGGCCAAAAATTAAAATTGCAGTCTGTGCATGAATAAAACCTATTTTGCAACACAGAGAAACATATCTGAAGGTGTTAGAAGTGTTTTGCATGATTTTTGAAGTTAGAGCCTGAAATGTCAGAAAACGGCGTTTCAGCACATAACAAACTTGGTTCAGGCAATGCAAGCTGAAACTCTGCCAAAAATTAAAATTGCAGTCTGTGCATGAATAAAACCTATTTTGCAACACAGAGAAACATATCTGAAGGTGTTAGAAGTGTTTTGCATGATTTTTGAAGTTAGAGCCTGAAATGTCTGAAAACGGCGTTTCAGCACTTAACAAACTTGGTTCTGGTAATGCAAGCTGAAACTCGGCCAAAAATTAAAATTGCAGTCTGTGCATGAATAAAACCTATTTTGCAACACAGAGAAACATATCTGAAGGTGTTAGAAGTGTTTTGCATGATTTTTGAAGTTAGAGCCTGAAATGTCAGAAAACGGCGTTTCAGCACATAACAAACTTGGTTCTGGCAATGCAAGCTGAAACTCGGTCCAAAATTAAAATTGCAGTCTGTGCATGAATAAAACCTATTTTGCAACACAGAGAAACAAATCTGAAGGTGTTAGAAGTGTTTTGCATGATTTTTGAAGTTAGAGCCTGAAATGTCAGAAAAAGGCTTTTCAGCACATAACAAACTTGGTTCAGCCAATGCAAGCTGAAACTCGGCCCAAAATTAAAATTGCAGTCTGTGCATGAATAAAACCTATTTTGCAACACAGAGAAACATATCTGAAGGTGTTAGAAGTGTTTTGCATGATTTTTGAAGTTAGAGCCTGAAATGTCAGAAAACGGCGTTTCAGCACTTAACAAACTTGGTTCTGGCAATGCAAGCTGAAACTCGGCCAAAAATTAAAATTGCAGTCTGTGCATGAATAAAACCTATTTTGCAACACAGAGAAACATATCTGAAGGTGTTAGAAGTGTTTTGCATGATTTTTGAAGTTAGAGCCTGAAATGTCAGAAAACAGCGTTTCAGCACATAACAAACTTGGTTCTGGTAATGCAAGCTGAAACTCGGCCAAAAATTAAAATTGCAGTCTGTGCATGAATAAAACCTATTTTGCAACACAGAGAAACATATCTGAAGGTGTTAGAAGTGTTTTGCATGAT
The DNA here is from genome assembly GCF_049309525.1 of Garra rufa. Classification (NCBI taxonomy): domain Eukaryota; kingdom Metazoa; phylum Chordata; class Actinopteri; order Cypriniformes; family Cyprinidae; genus Garra; species Garra rufa. The sequence continues at coordinate 25,478,028 of NW_027394276.1, read as the reverse complement.
TTTTGAAGTTAGAGCCTGAAATGTCAGAAAACGGCGTTTCAGCACATAACAAACTTGGTTCAGGCAATGCAAGCTGAAACTCTGCCAAAAATTAAAATTGCAGTCTGTGCATGAATAAAACCTATTTTGCAACACAGAGAAACATATCTGAAGGTGTTAGAAGTGTTTTGCATGATTTTTGAAGTTAGAGCCTGAAATGTCTGAAAACGGCGTTTCAGCACTTAACAAACTTGGTTCTGGTAATGCAAGCTGAAACTCGGCCAAAAATTAAAATTGCAGTCTGTGCATGAATAAAACCTATTTTGCAACACAGAGAAACATATCTGAAGGTGTTAGAAGTGTTTTGCATGATTTTTGAAGTTAGAGCCTGAAATGTCAGAAAACGGCGTTTCAGCACTTAACAAACTTGGTTCTGGCAATGCAAGCTGAAACTCGCCCAAAAATTAAAATTGCAGTCTGTGCATGAATAAAACCTATTTTGCAACACAGAGAAACATATCTGAAGGTGTTAGAAGTGTTTTGCATGATTTTTGAAGTTAGAGCCTGAAATGTCAGAAAACGGCGTTTCAGCACTTAACAAACTTGGTTCAGGCAATGCAAGCTGAAACTCGGCCCAAAATTAAAATTGCAGTCTGTGCATGAATAAAACCTATTTTGCAACACAGAGAAACATATCTGAAGGTGTTAGAAGTGTTTTGCATGATTTTTGAAGTTAGAGCCTGAAATGTCTGAAAACGGCGTTTCAAGCACTTAACAAACTTGGTTCTGGTAATGCAAGCTGAAACTCGGCCAAAAATTAAAATTGCAGTCTGTGCATGAATAAAACCTATTTTGCAACACAGAGAAACATATCTGAAGGTGTTAGAAGTGTTTTGCATGATTTTTGAAGTTAGAGCCTGAAATGTCAGAAAACGGCGTTTCAGCACTTAACAAACTTGGTTCTGGCAATGCAAGCTGAAACTCGGCCAAAAATTAAAATTGCAGTCTGTGCATGAATAAAACCTATTTTGCAACACAGAGAAACATATCTGAAGGTGTTAGAAGTGTTTTGCATGATTTTTGAAGTTAGAGCCTGAAATGTCAGAAAACGCCGTTTCAGCACATAACAAACTTGGTTCAGGCAATGCAAGCTGAAACTCGGCCCAAAATTAAAATTGCAGTCTGTGCATGAATAAAACCTATTTTTCAACACAGAGAAACATATCTGAAGGTGTTAGAAGTGTTTTGCATGATTTTTGAAGTTAGAGCCTGAAATGTCAGAAAAAGGCTTTTCAGCACATAACAAACTTGTTTCAGGCAATGCAAGCTGAAACTCGGTCCAAAATTAAAATTGCAGTCTGTGCATGAATAAAACCTATTTTGCAACACAGAGAAACATATCTGAAGGTGTTAGAAGTGTTTTGCATGATTTTTGAAGTTAGAGCCTGAAATGTCAGAAAACGGCGTTTCAGCACATAACAAACTCGGTTCAGGCAATGCAAGCTGAAACTCGGCCAAAAATTAAAATTGCAGTCTGTGCATGAATAAAACCTATTTTGCAACACAGAGAAACATATCTGAAGGTGTTAGAAGTGTTTTGCATGATTTTTGAAGTTAGAGCCTGAAATGTCAGAAAAAGGCTTTTCAGCACATAACAAACTTGGTTCAGGCAATGCAAGCTGAAACTCGGCCCAAAATTAAAATTGCAGTCTGTGCATGAATAAAACCTATTTTGCAACACAGAGAAACATATATGAAGGTGTTAGAAGTGTTTTGCATGATTTTTGAAGTTAGAGCCTGAAATGTCAGAAAACGGCGTTTCAGCACTTAACAAACTTGGTTCTGGCAATGCAAGCTGAAACTCGGCCAAAAATTAAAATTGCAGTCTGTGCATGAATAAAACCTATTTTTCAACACAGAGAAACATATCTGAAGGTGTTAGAAGTGTTTTGCATGATTTTTGAAGTTAGAGCCTGAAATGTCAGAAAACGGCGTTTCAGCACATAACAAACTTGGTTCTGGCAATGCAAGCTGAAACTCGGTCCAAAATTAAAATTGCAGTCTGTGCATGAATAAAACCTATTTTGCAACACAGAGAAACAAATCTGAAGGTGTTAGAAGTGTTTTGCATGATTTTTGAAGTTAGAGCCTGAAATGTCAGAAAAAGGCTTTTCAGCACATAACAAACTTGGTTCAGCCAATGCAAGCTGAAACTCGGCCCAAAATTAAAATTGCAGTCTGTGCATGAATAAAACCTATTTTGCAACACAGAGAAACATATCTGAAGGTGTTAGAAGTGTTTTGCATGATTTTTGAAGTTAGAGCCTGAAATGTCAGAAAACGGCGTTTCAGCACTTAACAAACTTGGTTCTGGCAATGCAAGCTGAAACTCGGCCAAAAATTAAAATTGCAGTCTGTGCATGAATAAAACCTATTTTGCAACACAGAGAAACATATCTGAAGGTGTTAGAAGTGTTTTGCATGATTTTTGAAGTTAGAGCCTGAAATGTCAGAAAACAGCGTTTCAGCACATAACAAACTTGGTTCTGGTAATGCAAGCTGAAACTCGGCCAAAAATTAAAATTGCAGTCTGTGCATGAATAAAACCTATTTTGCAACACAGAGAAACATATCTGAAGGTGTTAGAAGTGTTTTGCATGATTTTTGAAGTTAGAGCCTGAAATGTCAGAAAACGGCGTTTCAGCACATAACAAACTTGGTTCAGGCAATGCAAGCTGAAACTCTGCCAAAAATTAAAATTGCAGTCTGTGCATGAATAAAACCTATTTTGCAACACAGAGAAACATATCTGAAGGTGTTAGAAGTGTTTTGCATGATTTTTGAAGTTAGAGCCTGAAATGTCTGAAAACGGCGTTTCAGCACTTAACAAACTTGGTTCTGGTAATGCAAGCTGAAACTCGGCCAAAAATTAAAATTGCAGTCTGTGCATGAATAAAACCTATTTTGCAACACAGAGAAACATATCTGAAGGTGTTAGAAGTGTTTTGCATGATTTTTGAAGTTAGAGCCTGAAATGTCAGAAAACGGCGTTTCAGCACTTAACAAACTTGGTTCTGGCAATGCAAGCTGAAACTCGGCCAAAAATTAAAATTGCAGTCTGTGCATGAATAAAACCTATTTTGCAACACAGAGAAACATATCTGAAGGTGTTAGAAGTGTTTTGCATGATTTTTGAAGTTAGAGCCTGAAATGTCAGAAAACGCCGTTTCAGCACATAACAAACTTGGTTCAGGCAATGCAAGCTGAAACTCGGCCCAAAATTAAAATTGCAGTCTGTGCATGAATAAAACCTATTTTTCAACACAGAGAAACATATCTGAAGGTGTTAGAAGTGTTTTGCATGATTTTGAAGTTAGAGCCTGAAATGTCAGAAAAAGGCTTTTCAGCACATAACAAACTTGTTTCAGGCAATGCAAGCTGAAACTCGGTCCAAAATTAAAATTGCAGTCTGTGCATGAATAAAACCTATTTTGCAACACAGAGAAACATATCTGAAGGTGTTAGAAGTGTTTTGCATGATTTTTGAAGTTAGAGCCTGAAATGTCAGAAAACGGCGTTTCAGCACATAACAAACTCGGTTCAGGCAATGCAAGCTGAAACTCGGCCAAAAATTAAAATTGCAGTCTGTGCATGAATAAAACCTATTTTGCAACACAGAGAAACATATCTGAAGGTGTTAGAAGTGTTTTGCATGATTTTTGAAGTTAGAGCCTGAAATGTCAGAAAAAGGCTTTTCAGCACATAACAAACTTGGTTCAGGCAATGCAAGCTGAAACTCGGCCCAAAATTAAAATTGCAGTCTGTGCATGAATAAAACCTATTTTGCAACACAGAGAAACATATATGAAGGTGTTAGAAGTGTTTTGCATGATTTTTGAAGTTAGAGCCTGAAATGTCAGAAAACAGCGTTTCAGCACATAACAAACTTGGTTCTGGTAATGCAAGCTGAAACTCGGCCAAAAATTTAAATTGCAGTCTGTGCATGAATAAAACCTATTTTGCAACACAGAGAAACATATCTGAAGGTGTTAGAAGTGTTTTGCATGATTTTTGAAGTTAGAGCCTGAAATGTCAGAAAACGGCGTTTCAGCACTTAACAAACTTGGTTCTGGCAATGCAAGCTGAAACTCGCCCAAAAATTAAAATTGCAGTCTGTGCATGAATAAAACCTATTTTGCAACACAGAGAAACATATCTGAAGGTGTTAGAAGTGTTTTGCATGATTTTTGAAGTTAGAGCCTGAAATGTCAGAAAACGGCGTTTCAGCACTTAACAAACTTGGTTCAGGCAATGCAAGCTGAAACTCGGCCCAAAATTAAAATTGCAGTCTGTGCATGAATAAAACCTATTTTGCAACACAGAGAAACATATCTGAAGGTGTTAGAAGTGTTTTGCATGATTTTTGAAGTTAGAGCCTGAAATGTCTGAAAACGGCGTTTCAAGCACTTAACAAACTTGGTTCTGGTAATGCAAGCTGAAACTCGGCCAAAAATTAAAATTGCAGTCTGTGCATGAATAAAACCTATTTTGCAACACAGAGAAACATATCTGAAGGTGTTAGAAGTGTTTTGCATGATTTTTGAAGTTAGAGCCTGAAATGTCAGAAAACGGCGTTTCAGCACTTAACAAACTTGGTTCTGGCAATGCAAGCTGAAACTCGGCCAAAAATTAAAATTGCAGTCTGTGCATGAATAAAACCTATTTTGCAACACAGAGAAACATATCTGAAGGTGTTAGAAGTGTTTTGCATGATTTTTGAAGTTAGAGCCTGAAATGTCAGAAAACGCCGTTTCAGCACATAACAAACTTGGTTCAGGCAATGCAAGCTGAAACTCGGCCCAAAATTAAAATTGCAGTCTGTGCATGAATAAAACCTATTTTTCAACACAGAGAAACATATCTGAAGGTGTTAGAAGTGTTTTGCATGATTTTTGAAGTTAGAGCCTGAAATGTCAGAAAAAGGCTTTTCAGCACATAACAAACTTGTTTCAGGCAATGCAAGCTGAAACTCGGTCCAAAATTAAAATTGCAGTCTGTGCATGAATAAAACCTATTTTGCAACACAGAGAAACATATCTGAAGGTGTTAGAAGTGTTTTGCATGATTTTTGAAGTTAGAGCCTGAAATGTCAGAAAACGGCGTTTCAGCACATAACAAACTCGGTTCAGGCAATGCAAGCTGAAACTCGGCCAAAAATTAAAATTGCAGTCTGTGCATGAATAAAACCTATTTTGCAACACAGAGAAACATATCTGAAGGTGTTAGAAGTGTTTTGCATGATTTTTGAAGTTAGAGCCTGAAATGTCAGAAAAAGGCTTTTCAGCACATAACAAACTTGGTTCAGGCAATGCAAGCTGAAACTCGGCCCAAAATTAAAATTGCAGTCTGTGCATGAATAAAACCTATTTTGCAACACAGAGAAACATATATGAAGGTGTTAGAAGTGTTTTGCATGATTTTTGAAGTTAGAGCCTGAAATGTCAGAAAACGGCGTTTCAGCACTTAACAAACTTGGTTCTGGCAATGCAAGCTGAAACTCGGCCAAAAATTAAAATTGCAGTCTGTGCATGAATAAAACCTATTTTTCAACACAGAGAAACATATCTGAAGGTGTTAGAAGTGTTTTGCATGATTTTTGAAGTTAGAGCCTGAAATGTCAGAAAACGGCGTTTCAGCACATAACAAACTTGGTTCTGGCAATGCAAGCTGAAACTCGGTCCAAAATTAAAATTGCAGTCTGTGCATGAATAAAACCTATTTTGCAACACAGAGAAACAAATCTGAAGGTGTTAGAAGTGTTTTGCATGATTTTTGAAGTTAGAGCCTGAAATGTCAGAAAAAGGCTTTTCAGCACATAACAAACTTGGTTCAGCCAATGCAAGCTGAAACTCGGCCCAAAATTAAAATTGCAGTCTGTGCATGAATAAAACCTATTTTGCAACACAGAGAAACATATCTGAAGGTGTTAGAAGTGTTTTGCATGATTTTTGAAGTTAGAGCCTGAAATGTCAGAAAACGGCGTTTCAGCACTTAACAAACTTGGTTCTGGCAATGCAAGCTGAAACTCGGCCAAAAATTAAAATTGCAGTCTGTGCATGAATAAAACCTATTTTGCAACACAGAGAAACATATCTGAAGGTGTTAGAAGTGTTTTGCATGATTTTTGAAGTTAGAGCCTGAAATGTCAGAAAACAGCGTTTCAGCACATAACAAACTTGGTTCTGGTAATGCAAGCTGAAACTCGGCCAAAAATTAAAATTGCAGTCTGTGCATGAATAAAACCTATTTTGCAACACAGAGAAACATATCTGAAGGTGTTAGAAGTGTTTTGCATGATTTTTGAAGTTAGAGCCTGAAATGTCAGAAAACGGCGTTTCAGCACATAACAAACTTGGTTCAGGCAATGCAAGCTGAAACTCTGCCAAAAATTAAAATTGCAGTCTGTGCATGAATAAAACCTATTTTGCAACACAGAGAAACATATCTGAAGGTGTTAGAAGTGTTTTGCATGATTTTTGAAGTTAGAGCCTGAAATGTCTGAAAACGGCGTTTCAGCACTTAACAAACTTGGTTCTGGTAATGCAAGCTGAAACTCGGCCAAAAATTAAAATTGCAGTCTGTGCATGAATAAAACCTATTTTGCAACACAGAGAAACATATCTGAAGGTGTTAGAAGTGTTTTGCATGATTTTTGAAGTTAGAGCCTGAAATGTCAGAAAACGGCGTTTCAGCACTTAACAAACTTGGTTCTGGCAATGCAAGCTGAAACTCGGCCAAAAATTAAAATTGCAGTCTGTGCATGAATAAAACCTATTTTGCAACACAGAGAAACATATCTGAAGGTGTTAGAAGTGTTTTGCATGATTTTTGAAGTTAGAGCCTGAAATGTCAGAAAACGCCGTTTCAGCACATAACAAACTTGGTTCAGGCAATGCAAGCTGAAACTCGGCCCAAAATTAAAATTGCAGTCTGTGCATGAATAAAACCTATTTTTCAACACAGAGAAACATATCTGAAGGTGTTAGAAGTGTTTTGCATGATTTTTGAAGTTAGAGCCTGAAATGTCAGAAAAAGGCTTTTCAGCACATAACAAACTTGTTTCAGGCAATGCAAGCTGAAACTCGGTCCAAAATTAAAATTGCAGTCTGTGCATGAATAAAACCTATTTTGCAACACAGAGAAACATATCTGAAGGTGTTAGAAGTGTTTTGCATGATTTTTGAAGTTAGAGCCTGAAATGTCAGAAAACGGCGTTTCAGCACATAACAAACTCGGTTCAGGCAATGCAAGCTGAAACTCGGCCAAAAATTAAAATTGCAGTCTGTGCATGAATAAAACCTATTTTGCAACACAGAGAAACATATCTGAAGGTGTTAGAAGTGTTTTGCATGATTTTTGAAGTTAGAGCCTGAAATGTCAGAAAAAGGCTTTTCAGCACATAACAAACTTGGTTCAGGCAATGCAAGCTGAAACTCGGCCCAAAATTAAAATTGCAGTCTGTGCATGAATAAAACCTATTTTGCAACACAGAGAAACATATATGAAGGTGTTAGAAGTGTTTTGCATGATTTTTGAAGTTAGAGCCTGAAATGTCAGAAAACAGCGTTTCAGCACATAACAAACTTGGTTCTGGTAATGCAAGCTGAAACTCGGCCAAAAATTTAAATTGCAGTCTGTGCATGAATAAAACCTATTTTGCAACACAGAGAAACATATCTGAAGGTGTTAGAAGTGTTTTGCATGATTTTTGAAGTTAGAGCCTGAAATGTCAGAAAACTGTGTTTTAGCACATAACAAACTTGGTTCTGGCAATGCAAGCTGAAACTCGGTCCAAAATTAAAATTGCAGTCTGTGCATGAATAAAACCTATTTTGCAACACAGAGAAACATATATGAAGGTGTTAGAAGTGTTTTGCATGATTTTTGAAGTTAGAGCCTGAAATGTCAGAAAACAGCGTTTCAGCACATAACAAACTTGGTTCTGGTAATGCAAGCTGAAACTCGGCCAAAAATTTAAATTGCAGTCTGTGCATGAATAAAACCTATTTTGCAACACAGAGAAACATATCTGAAGGTGTTAGAAGTGTTTTGCATGATTTTTGAAGTTAGAGCCTGAAATGTCAGAAAACTGTGTTTTAGCACATAACAAACTTGGTTCTGGCAATGCAAGCTGAAACTCGGTCCAAAATTAAAATTGCAGTCTGTGCATGAATAAAACCTATTTTGCAACACAGAGAAACATATCTGAAGGTGTTAGAAGTGTTTTGCATGATTTTTGAAGTTAGAGCCTGAAATGTCAGAAAACGGCGTTTCAGCACATAACAAACTTGGTTCAGGCAATGCAAGCTGCAACTCGGTCCAAAATTAAAATTGCAGTCTGTGCATGAATAAAACCTATTTTGCAACACAGAGAAACATATCTGAAGGTGTTAGAAGTGTTTTGCATGATTTTTGAAGTTAGAGCCTGAAATGTCAGAAAACGGCGTTTCAGCACATAACAAACTTGGTTCAGGCAATGCAAGCTGAAACTCGGTCCAAAATTAAAATTGCAGTCTGTGCATGAATAAAACCTATTTTGCAACACAGAGAAACATATATGAAGGTGTTAGAAGTGTTTTGCATGATTTTTGAAGTTAGAGCCTGAAATGTCAGAAAACGGCGTTTCAGCACTTAACAAACTTGGTTCTGGCAATGCAAGCTGAAACTCGGCCAAAAATTAAAATTGCAGTCTGTGCATGAATAAAACCTATTTTTCAACACAGAGAAACATATCTGAAGGTGTTAGAAGTGTTTTGCATGATTTTTGAAGTTAGAGCCTGAAATGTCAGAAAACGGCGTTTCAGCACATAACAAACTTGGTTCTGGCAATGCAAGCTGAAACTCGGTCCAAAATTAAAATTGCAGTCTGTGCATGAATAAAACCTATTTTGCAACACAGAGAAACAAATCTGAAGGTGTTAGAAGTGTTTTGCATGATTTTTGAAGTTAGAGCCTGAAATGTCAGAAAAAGGCTTTTCAGCACATAACAAACTTGGTTCAGGCAATGCAAGCTGAAACTCGGCCCAAAATTAAAATTGCAGTCTGTGCATGAATAAAACCTATTTTGCAACACAGAGAAACATATCTGAAGGTGTTAGAAGTGTTTTGCATGATTTTTGAAGTTAGAGCCTGAAATGTCAGAAAACGGCGTTTCAGCACTTAACAAACTTGGTTCTGGCAATGCAAGCTGAAACTCGGCCAAAAATTAAAATTGCAGTCTGTGCATGAATAAAACCTATTTTGCAACACAGAGAAACATATCTGAAGGTGTTAGAAGTGTTTTGCATGATTTTTGAAGTTAGAGCCTGAAATGTCAGAAAAAGGCTTTTCAGCACATAACAAACTTGGTTCAGGCAATGCAAGCTGCAACTCGGTCCAAAATTAAAATTGCAGTCTGTGCATGAATAAAACCTATTTTGCAACACAGAGAAACATATCTGAAGGTGTTAGAAGTGTTTTGCATGATTTTTGAAGTTAGAGCCTGAAATGTCAGAAAACGGCGTTTCAGCACATATAACAAACTCGGTTCAGGCAATGCAAGCTGAAACTCGGCCAAAAATTAAAATTGCAGTCTGTGCATGAATAAAATCTATTTTGCAACACAGAGAAACATATCTGAAGGTGTTAGAAGTGTTTTGCATGATTTTTGAAGTTAGAGCCTGAAATGTCAGAAAACGCCGTTTCAGCACATAACAAACTTGGTTCAGGCAATGCAAGCTGAAACTCGGCCCAAAATTAAAATTGCAGTCTGTGCATGAATAAAACCTATTTTGCAACACAGAGAAACATATCTGAAGGTGTTAGAAGTGTTTTGCATGATTTTTGAAGTTAGAGCCTGAAATGTCAGAAAACGGCGTTTCAGCACTTAACAAACTTGGTTCAGGCAATGCAAGCTGAAACTCGGCCCAAAATTAAAATTGCAGTCTGTGCATGAATAAAACCTATTTTGCAACACAGAGAAACATATCTGAAGGTGTTAGAAGTGTTTTGCATGATTTTTGAAGTTAGAGCCTGAAATGTCTGAAAACGGCGTTTCAAGCACTTAACAAACTTGGTTCTGGTAATGCAAGCTGAAACTCGGCCAAAAATTAAAATTGCAGTCTGTGCATGAATAAAACCTATTTTGCAACACAGAGAAACATATCTGAAGGTGTTAGAAGTGTTTTGCATGATTTTTGAAGTTAGAGCCTGAAATGTCAGAAAACGGCGTTTCAGCACTTAACAAACTTGGTTCTGGCAATGCAAGCTGAAACTCGGCCAAAAATTAAAATTGCAGTCTGTGCATGAATAAAACCTATTTTGCAACACAGAGAAACATATCTGAAGGTGTTAGAAGTGTTTTGCATGATTTTTGAAGTTAGAGCCTGAAATGTCAGAAAACGCCGTTTCAGCACATAACAAACTTGGTTCAGGCAATGCAAGCTGAAACTCGGCCCAAAATTAAAATTGCAGTCTGTGCATGAATAAAACCTATTTTTCAACACAGAGAAACATATCTGAAGGTGTTAGAAGTGTTTTGCATGATTTTTGAAGTTAGAGCCTGAAATGTCAGAAAAAGGCTTTTCAGCACATAACAAACTTGTTTCAGGCAATGCAAGCTGAAACTCGGTCCAAAATTAAAATTGCAGTCTGTGCATGAATAAAACCTATTTTGCAACACAGAGAAACATATCTGAAGGTGTTAGAAGTGTTTTGCATGATTTTTGAAGTTAGAGCCTGAAATGTCAGAAAACGGCGTTTCAGCACATAACAAACTCGGTTCAGGCAATGCAAGCTGAAACTCGGCCAAAAATTAAAATTGCAGTCTGTGCATGAATAAAACCTATTTTGCAACACAGAGAAACATATCTGAAGGTGTTAGAAGTGTTTTGCATGATTTTTGAAGTTAGAGCCTGAAATGTCAGAAAAAGGCTTTTCAGCACATAACAAACTTGGTTCAGGCAATGCAAGCTGAAACTCGGCCCAAAATTAAAATTGCAGTCTGTGCATGAATAAAACCTATTTTGCAACACAGAGAAACATATATGAAGGTGTTAGAAGTGTTTTGCATGATTTTTGAAGTTAGAGCCTGAAATGTCAGAAAACGGCGTTTCAGCACTTAACAAACTTGGTTCTGGCAATGCAAGCTGAAACTCGGCCAAAAATTAAAATTGCAGTCTGTGCATGAATAAAACCTATTTTTCAACACAGAGAAACATATCTGAAGGTGTTAGAAGTGTTTTGCATGATTTTTGAAGTTAGAGCCTGAAATGTCAGAAAACGGCGTTTCAGCACATAACAAACTTGGTTCTGGCAATGCAAGCTGAAACTCGGTCCAAAATTAAAATTGCAGTCTGTGCATGAATAAAACCTATTTTGCAACACAGAGAAACAAATCTGAAGGTGTTAGAAGTGTTTTGCATGATTTTTGAAGTTAGAGCCTGAAATGTCAGAAAAAGGCTTTTCAGCACATAACAAACTTGGTTCAGCCAATGCAAGCTGAAACTCGGCCCAAAATTAAAATTGCAGTCTGTGCATGAATAAAACCTATTTTGCAACACAGAGAAACATATCTGAAGGTGTTAGAAGTGTTTTGCATGATTTTTGAAGTTAGAGCCTGAAATGTCAGAAAACGGCGTTTCAGCACTTAACAAACTTGGTTCTGGCAATGCAAGCTGAAACTCGGCCAAAAATTAAAATTGCAGTCTGTGCATGAATAAAACCTATTTTGCAACACAGAGAAACATATCTGAAGGTGTTAGAAGTGTTTTGCATGATTTTTGAAGTTAGAGCCTGAAATGTCAGAAAACAGCGTTTCAGCACATAACAAACTTGGTTCTGGTAATGCAAGCTGAAACTCGGCCAAAAATTAAAATTGCAGTCTGTGCATGAATAAAACCTATTTTGCAACACAGAGAAACATATCTGAAGGTGTTAGAAGTGTTTTGCATGATTTTTGAAGTTAGAGCCTGAAATGTCAGAAAACGGCGTTTCAGCACATAACAAACTTGGTTCAGGCAATGCAAGCTGAAACTCTGCCAAAAATTAAAATTGCAGTCTGTGCATGAATAAAACCTATTTTGCAACACAGAGAAACATATCTGAAGGTGTTAGAAGTGTTTTGCATGATTTTTGAAGTTAGAGCCTGAAATGTCTGAAAACGGCGTTTCAGCACTTAACAAACTTGGTTCTGGTAATGCAAGCTGAAACTCGGCCAAAAATTAAAATTGCAGTCTGTGCATGAATAAAACCTATTTTGCAACACAGAGAAACATATCTGAAGGTGTTAGAAGTGTTTTGCATGATTTTTGAAGTTAGAGCCTGAAATGTCAGAAAACGGCGTTTCAGCACTTAACAAACTTGGTTCTGGCAATGCAAGCTGAAACTCGCCCAAAAATTAAAATTGCAGTCTGTGCATGAATAAAACCTATTTTGCAACACAGAGAAACATATCTGAAGGTGTTAGAAGTGTTTTGCATGATTTTTGAAGTTAGAGCCTGAAATGTCAGAAAACGGCGTTTCAGCACTTAACAAACTTGGTTCAGGCAATGCAAGCTGAAACTCGGCCCAAAATTAAAATTGCAGTCTGTGCATGAATAAAACCTATTTTGCAACACAGAGAAACATATCTGAAGGTGTTAGAAGTGTTTTGCATGATTTTTGAAGTTAGAGCCTGAAATGTCTGAAAACGGCGTTTCAAGCACTTAACAAACTTGGTTCTGGTAATGCAAGCTGAAACTCGGCCAAAAATTAAAATTGCAGTCTGTGCATGAATAAAACCTATTTTGCAACACAGAGAAACATATCTGAAGGTGTTAGAAGTGTTTTGCATGATTTTTGAAGTTAGAGCCTGAAATGTCAGAAAACGGCGTTTCAGCACTTAACAAACTTGGTTCTGGCAATGCAAGCTGAAACTCGGCCAAAAATTAAAATTGCAGTCTGTGCATGAATAAAACCTATTTTGCAACACAGAGAAACATATCTGAAGGTGTTAGAAGTGTTTTGCATGATTTTTGAAGTTAGAGCCTGAAATGTCAGAAAACGCCGTTTCAGCACATAACAAACTTGGTTCAGGCAATGCAAGCTGAAACTCGGCCCAAAATTAAAATTGCAGTCTGTGCATGAATAAAACCTATTTTTCAACACAGAGAAACATATCTGAAGGTGTTAGAAGTGTTTTGCATGATTTTTGAAGTTAGAGCCTGAAATGTCAGAAAAAGGCTTTTCAGCACATAACAAACTTGTTTCAGGCAATGCAAGCTGAAACTCGGTCCAAAATTAAAATTGCAGTCTGTGCATGAATAAAACCTATTTTGCAACACAGAGAAACATATCTGAAGGTGTTAGAAGTGTTTTGCATGATTTTTGAAGTTAGAGCCTGAAATGTCAGAAAACGGCGTTTCAGCACATAACAAACTCGGTTCAGGCAATGCAAGCTGAAACTCGGCCAAAAATTAAAATTGCAGTCTGTGCATGAATAAAACCTATTTTGCAACACAGAGAAACATATCTGAAGGTGTTAGAAGTGTTTTGCATGATTTTTGAAGTTAGAGCCTGAAATGTCAGAAAAAGGCTTTTCAGCACATAACAAACTTGGTTCAGGCAATGCAAGCTGAAACTCGGCCCAAAATTAAAATTGCAGTCTGTGCATGAATAAAACCTATTTTGCAACACAGAGAAACATATATGAAGGTGTTAGAAGTGTTTTGCATGATTTTTGAAGTTAGAGCCTGAAATGTCAGAAAACGGCGTTTCAGCACTTAACAAACTTGGTTCTGGCAATGCAAGCTGAAACTCGGCCAAAAATTAAAATTGCAGTCTGTGCATGAATAAAACCTATTTTTCAACACAGAGAAACATATCTGAAGGTGTTAGAAGTGTTTTGCATGATTTTTGAAGTTAGAGCCTGAAATGTCAGAAAACGGCGTTTCAGCACATAACAAACTTGGTTCTGGCAATGCAAGCTGAAACTCGGTCCAAAATTAAAATTGCAGTCTGTGCATGAATAAAACCTATTTTGCAACACAGAGAAACAAATCTGAAGGTGTTAGAAGTGTTTTGCATGATTTTTGAAGTTAGAGCCTGAAATGTCAGAAAAAGGCTTTTCAGCACATAACAAACTTGGTTCAGCCAATGCAAGCTGAAACTCGGCCCAAAATTAAAATTGCAGTCTGTGCATGAATAAAACCTATTTTGCAACACAGAGAAACATATCTGAAGGTGTTAGAAGTGTTTTGCATGATTTTTGAAGTTAGAGCCTGAAATGTCAGAAAACGGCGTTTCAGCACTTAACAAACTTGGTTCTGGCAATGCAAGCTGAAACTCGGCCAAAAATTAAAATTGCAGTCTGTGCATGAATAAAACCTATTTTGCAACACAGAGAAACATATCTGAAGGTGTTAGAAGTGTTTTGCATGATTTTTGAAGTTAGAGCCTGAAATGTCAGAAAACAGCGTTTCAGCACATAACAAACTTGGTTCTGGTAATGCAAGCTGAAACTCGGCCAAAAATTAAAATTGCAGTCTGTGCATGAATAAAACCTATTTTGCAACACAGAGAAACATATCTGAAGGTGTTAGAAGTGTTTTGCATGATTTTTGAAGTTAGAGCCTGAAATGTCAGAAAACGGCGTTTCAGCACATAACAAACTTGGTTCAGGCAATGCAAGCTGAAACTCTGCCAAAAATTAAAATTGCAGTCTGTGCATGAATAAAACCTATTTTGCAACACAGAGAAACATATCTGAAGGTGTTAGAAGTGTTTTGCATGATTTTTGAAGTTAGAGCCTGAAATGTCTGAAAACGGCGTTTCAGCACTTAACAAACTTGGTTCTGGTAATGCAAGCTGAAACTCGGCCAAAAATTAAAATTGCAGTCTGTGCATGAATAAAACCTATTTTGCAACACAGAGAAACATATCTGAAGGTGTTAGAAGTGTTTTGCATGATTTTTGAAGTTAGAGCCTGAAATGTCAGAAAACGGCGTTTCAGCACTTAACAAACTTGGTTCTGGCAATGCAAGCTGAAACTCGGCCAAAAATTAAAATTGCAGTCTGTGCATGAATAAAACCTATTTTGCAACACAGAGAAACATATCTGAAGGTGTTAGAAGTGTTTTGCATGATTTTTGAAGTTAGAGCCTGAAATGTCAGAAAACGCCGTTTCAGCACATAACAAACTTGGTTCAGGCAATGCAAGCTGAAACTCGGCCCAAAATTAAAATTGCAGTCTGTGCATGAATAAAACCTATTTTTCAACACAGAGAAACATATCTGAAGGTGTTAGAAGTGTTTTGCATGATTTTTGAAGTTAGAGCCTGAAATGTCAGAAAAAGGCTTTTCAGCACATAACAAACTTGTTTCAGGCAATGCAAGCTGAAACTCGGTCCAAAATTAAAATTGCAGTCTGTGCATGAATAAAACCTATTTTGCAACACAGAGAAACATATCTGAAGGTGTTAGAAGTGTTTTGCATGATTTTTGAAGTTAGAGCCTGAAATGTCAGAAAACGGCGTTTCAGCACATAACAAACTCGGTTCAGGCAATGCAAGCTGAAACTCGGCCAAAAATTAAAATTGCAGTCTGTGCATGAATAAAACCTATTTTGCAACACAGAGAAACATATCTGAAGGTGTTAGAAGTGTTTTGCATGATTTTTGAAGTTAGAGCCTGAAATGTCAGAAAAAGGCTTTTCAGCACATAACAAACTTGGTTCAGGCAATGCAAGCTGAAACTCGGCCCAAAATTAAAATTGCAGTCTGTGCATGAATAAAACCTATTTTGCAACACAGAGAAACATATATGAAGGTGTTAGAAGTGTTTTGCATGATTTTTGAAGTTAGAGCCTGAAATGTCAGAAAACAGCGTTTCAGCACATAACAAACTTGGTTCTGGTAATGCAAGCTGAAACTCGGCCAAAAATTTAAATTGCAGTCTGTGCATGAATAAAACCTATTTTGCAACACAGAGAAACATATCTGAAGGTGTTAGAAGTGTTTTGCATGATTTTTGAAGTTAGAGCCTGAAATGTCAGAAAACTGTGTTTTAGCACATAACAAACTTGGTTCTGGCAATGCAAGCTGAAACTCGGTCCAAAATTAAAATTGCAGTCTGTGCATGAATAAAACCTATTTTGCAACACAGAGAAACATATATGAAGGTGTTAGAAGTGTTTTGCATGATTTTTGAAGTTAGAGCCTGAAATGTCAGAAAACAGCGTTTCAGCACATAACAAACTTGGTTCTGGTAATGCAAGCTGAAACTCGGCCAAAAATTTAAATTGCAGTCTGTGCATGAATAAAACCTATTTTGCAACACAGAGAAACATATCTGAAGGTGTTAGAAGTGTTTTGCATGATTTTTGAAGTTAGAGCCTGAAATGTCAGAAAACTGTGTTTTAGCACATAACAAACTTGGTTCTGGCAATGCAAGCTGAAACTCGGTCCAAAATTAAAATTGCAGTCTGTGCATGAATAAAACCTATTTTGCAACACAGAGAAACATATCTGAAGGTGTTAGAAGTGTTTTGCATGATTTTTGAAGTTAGAGCCTGAAATGTCAGAAAACGGCGTTTCAGCACATAACAAACTTGGTTCAGGCAATGCAAGCTGCAACTCGGTCCAAAATTAAAATTGCAGTCTGTGCATGAATAAAACCTATTTTGCAACACAGAGAAACATATCTGAAGGTGTTAGAAGTGTTTTGCATGATTTTTGAAGTTAGAGCCTGAAATGTCAGAAAACGGCGTTTCAGCACATAACAAACTTGGTTCAGGCAATGCAAGCTGAAACTCGGTCCAAAATTAAAATTGCAGTCTGTGCATGAATAAAACCTATTTTGCAACACAGAGAAACATATATGAAGGTGTTAGAAGTGTTTTGCATGATTTTTGAAGTTAGAGCCTGAAATGTCAGAAAACGGCGTTTCAGCACTTAACAAACTTGGTTCTGGCAATGCAAGCTGAAACTCGGCCAAAAATTAAAATTGCAGTCTGTGCATGAATAAAACCTATTTTTCAACACAGAGAAACATATCTGAAGGTGTTAGAAGTGTTTTGCATGATTTTTGAAGTTAGAGCCTGAAATGTCAGAAAACGGCGTTTCAGCACATAACAAACTTGGTTCTGGCAATGCAAGCTGAAACTCGGTCCAAAATTAAAATTGCAGTCTGTGCATGAATAAAACCTATTTTGCAACACAGAGAAACAAATCTGAAGGTGTTAGAAGTGTTTTGCATGATTTTTGAAGTTAGAGCCTGAAATGTCAGAAAAAGGCTTTTCAGCACATAACAAACTTGGTTCAGCCAATGCAAGCTGAAACTCGGCCCAAAATTAAAATTGCAGTCTGTGCATGAATAAAACCTATTTTGCAACACAGAGAAACATATCTGAAGGTGTTAGAAGTGTTTTGCATGATTTTTGAAGTTAGAGCCTGAAATGTCAGAAAACGGCGTTTCAGCACTTAACAAACTTGGTTCTGGCAATGCAAGCTGAAACTCGGCCAAAAATTAAAATTGCAGTCTGTGCATGAATAAAACCTATTTTGCAACACAGAGAAACATATCTGAAGGTGTTAGAAGTGTTTTGCATGATTTTTGAAGTTAGAGCCTGAAATGTCAGAAAACAGCGTTTCAGCACATAACAAACTTGGTTCTGGTAATGCAAGCTGAAACTCGGCCAAAAATTAAAATTGCAGTCTGTGCATGAATAAAACCTATTTTGCAACACAGAGAAACATATCTGAAGGTGTTAGAAGTGTTTTGCATGATTTTTGAAGTTAGAGCCTGAAATGTCAGAAAACGGCGTTTCAGCACATAACAAACTTGGTTCAGGCAATGCAAGCTGAAACTCTGCCAAAAATTAAAATTGCAGTCTGTGCATGAATAAAACCTATTTTGCAACACAGAGAAACATATCTGAAGGTGTTAGAAGTGTTTTGCATGATTTTTGAAGTTAGAGCCTGAAATGTCTGAAAACGGCGTTTCAGCACTTAACAAACTTGGTTCTGGTAATGCAAGCTGAAACTCGGCCAAAAATTAAAATTGCAGTCTGTGCATGAATAAAACCTATTTTGCAACACAGAGAAACATATCTGAAGGTGTTAGAAGTGTTTTGCATGATTTTTGAAGTTAGAGCCTGAAATGTCAGAAAACGGCGTTTCAGCACTTAACAAACTTGGTTCTGGCAATGCAAGCTGAAACTCGGCCAAAAATTAAAATTGCAGTCTGTGCATGAATAAAACCTATTTTGCAACACAGAGAAACATATCTGAAGGTGTTAGAAGTGTTTTGCATGATTTTTGATGTTAGAGCCTGAAATGTCAGAAAACGCCGTTTCAGCACATAACAAACTTGGTTCAGGCAATGCAAGCTGAAACTCGGCCCAAAATTAAAATTGCAGTCTGTGCATGAATAAAACCTATTTTTCAACACAGAGAAACATATCTGAAGGTGTTAGAAGTGTTTTGCATGATTTTTGAAGTTAGAGCCTGAAATGTCAGAAAAAGGCTTTTCAGCACATAACAAACTTGTTTCAGGCAATGCAAGCTGAAACTCGGTCCAAAATTAAAATTGCAGTCTGTGCATGAATAAAACCTATTTTGCAACACAGAGAAACATATCTGAAGGTGTTAGAAGTGTTTTGCATGATTTTTGAAGTTAGAGCCTGAAATGTCAGAAAACGGCGTTTCAGCACATAACAAACTCGGTTCAGGCAATGCAAGCTGAAACTCGGCCAAAAATTAAAATTGCAGTCTGTGCATGAATAAAACCTATTTTGCAACACAGAGAAACATATCTGAAGGTGTTAGAAGTGTTTTGCATGATTTTTGAAGTTAGAGCCTGAAATGTCAGAAAAAGGCTTTTCAGCACATAACAAACTTGGTTCAGGCAATGCAAGCTGAAACTCGGCCCAAAATTAAAATTGCAGTCTGTGCATGAATAAAACCTATTTTGCAACACAGAGAAACATATATGAAGGTGTTAGAAGTGTTTTGCATGATTTTTGAAGTTAGAGCCTGAAATGTCAGAAAACGGCGTTTCAGCACTTAACAAACTTGGTTCTGGCAATGCAAGCTGAAACTCGGCCCAAAATTAAAATTGCAGTCTGTGCATGAATAAAACCTATTTTTCAACACAGAGAAACATATCTGAAGGTGTTAGAAGTGTTTTGCATGATTTTTGAAGTTAGAGCCTGAAATGTCAGAAAACGGCGTTTCAGCACATAACAAACTTGGTTCTGGCAATGCAAGCTGAAACTCGGTCCAAAATTAAAATTGCAGTCTGTGCATGAATAAAACCTATTTTGCAACACAGAGAAACAAATCTGAAGGTGTTAGAAGTGTTTTGCATGATTTTTGAAGTTAGAGCCTGAAATGTCAGAAAAAGGCTTTTCAGCACATAACAAACTTGGTTCAGCCAATGCAAGCTGAAACTCGGCCCAAAATTAAAATTGCAGTCTGTGCATGAATAAAACCTATTTTGCAACACAGAGAAACATATCTGAAGGTGTTAGAAGTGTTTTGCATGATTTTTGAAGTTAGAGCCTGAAATGTCAGAAAACGGCGTTTCAGCACTTAACAAACTTGGTTCTGGCAATGCAAGCTGAAACTCGGCCAAAAATTAAAATTGCAGTCTGTGCATGAATAAAACCTATTTTGCAACACAGAGAAACATATCTGAAGGTGTTAGAAGTGTTTTGCATGATTTTTGAAGTTAGAGCCTGAAATGTCAGAAAACAGCGTTTCAGCACATAACAAACTTGGTTCTGGTAATGCAAGCTGAAACTCGGCCAAAAATTAAAATTGCAGTCTGTGCATGAATAAAACCTATTTTGCAACACAGAGAAACATATCTGAAGGTGTTAGAAGTGTTTTGCATGATTTTTGAAGTTAGAGCCTGAAATGTCAGAAAACGGCGTTTCAGCACATAACAAACTTGGTTCAGGCAATGCAAGCTGAAACTCTGCGAAAAATTAAAATTGCAGTCTGTGCATGAATAAAACCTATTTTGCAACACAGAGAAACATATCTGAAGGTGTTAGAAGTGTTTTGCATGATTTTTGAAGTTAGAGCCTGAAATGTCTGAAAACGGCGTTTCAGCACTTAACAAACTTGGTTCTGGTAATGCAAGCTGAAACTCGGCCAAAAATTAAAATTGCAGTCTGTGCATGAATAAAACCTATTTTGCAACACAGAGAAACATATCTGAAGGTGTTAGAAGTGTTTTGCATGATTTTTGAAGTTAGAGCCTGAAATGTCAGAAAACGGCGTTTCAGCACATAACAAACTTGGTTCAGGCAATGCAAGCTGAAACTCGGTCCAAAATTAAAATTGCAGTCTGTGCATGAATAAAACCTATTTTGCAACACAGAGAAACATATCTGAAGTTGTTAGAAGTGTTTTGCATGATTTTTGAAGTTAGAGCCTGAAATGTCAGAAAACGGTGTTTCAGCACATATAACAAACTCGGTTCAGGCAATGCAAGCTGAAACTCGGCCAAAAATTAAAATTGCAGTCTGTGCATGAATAAAACCTATTTTGCAACACAGAGAAACATATCTGAAGGTGTTAGAAGTGTTTTGCATGATTTTTGAAGTTAGAGCCTGAAATGTCAGAAAACGCCGTTTCAGCACATAACAAACTTGGTTCAGGCAATGCAAGCTGAAACTCGGCCCAAAATTAAAATTGCAGTCTGTGCATGAATAAAACCTATTTTGCAACACAGAGAAACATATCTGAAGGTGTTAGAAGTGTTTTGCATGATTTTTGAAGTTAGAGCCTGAAATGTCAGAAAACGGCGTTTCAGCACTTAACAAACAAACTTGGTTCAGGCAATGCAAGCTGAAACTCGGCCCAAAATTAAAATTGCAGTCTGTGCATGAATAAAACCTATTTTGCAACACATAGAAACATATCTGAAGGTGTTAGAAGTGTTTTGCATGATTTTTGATGTTAGAGCCTGAAATGTCTGAAAACGGCGTTTCAGCACTTAACAAACTTGGTTCTGGTAATGCAAGCTGAAACTCGGCCAAAAATTAAAATTGCAATCTGTGCATGAATAAAACCTATTTTGCAACACAGAGAAACATATCTGAAGGTGTTAGAAGTGTTTTGCATGATTTTTGAAGTTAGAGCCTGAAATGTCAGAAAACGGCATTTCAGCACTTAACAAACTTGGTTCTGGCAATGCAAGCTGAAACTCGGCCAAAAATTAAAATTGCAGTCTGTGCATGAATAAAACCTATTTTGCAACACAGAGAAACATATCTGAAGGTGTTAGAAATGTTTTGCATGATTTTTGAAGTTAGAGCCTGAAATGTCAGAAAACGCCGTTTCAGCACATAACAAACTTGGTTCAGGCAATGCAAGCTGAAACTCGGCCCAAAATTAAAATTGCAGTCTGTGCATGAATAAAACCTATTTTTCAACACAGAGAAACATATCTGAAGGTGTTAGAAGTGTTTTGCATGATTTTTGAAGTTAGAGCCTGAAATGTCAGAAAACGGCGTTTCAGCAATTAACAAACTTGGTTCTGGCAATGCAAGCTGAAACTCGGCCAAAAATTAAAATTGCAGTCTGTGCATGAATAAAACCTATTTTGCAACACAGAGAAACATATCTGAAGGTGTTAGAAGTGTTTTGCATGATTTTTGAAGTTAGAGACTGAAATGTCAGAAAACAGCGTTTCAGCACATAACAGACTTGGTTCAGGCAATGCAAGCTGAAACTCGGCCCAAAATTAAAATTGCAGTCTGTGCATGAATAAAACCTATTTTGCAACACAGAGAAACATATCTGAAGGTGTTAGAAGTGTTTTGCATGATTTTTGAAGTTAGAGCCTGAAATGTCAGAAAACGCCGTTTCAGCACATAACAAACTTGGTTCAGGCAATGCAAGCTGAAACTCGGCCCAAAATTAAAATTGCAGTCTGTGCATGAATAAAACCTATTTTGCAACACAGAGAAACATATCTGAAGGTGTTAGAAGTGTTTTGCATGATTTTTGAAGTTAGAGCCTGAAATGTCAGAAAACGGCGTTTCAGCACTTAACAAACTTGGTTCAGGCAATGCAAGCTGAAACTCGGCCCAAAATTAAAATTGCAGTCTGTGCATGAATAAAACCTATTTTGCAACACAGAGAAACATATCTGAAGGTGTTAGAAGTGTTTTGCATGATTTTTGAAGTTAGAGCCTGAAATGTCAGAAAACGGCGTTTCAGCACATAACAAACTTGGTTCTGGCAATGCAAGCTGAAACTCGGCCAAAAATTAAAATTGCAGTCTGTGCATGTATAAAACCTATTTTGCAACACAGAGAAACATATCTGAAGGTGTTAGAAGTGTTTTGCATGATTTTTGAAGTTAGAGCCTGAAATGTCAGAAAACGCCGTTTCAGCACATAACAAACTTGGTTCAGGCAATGCAAGCTGAAACTCGGCCCAAAATTAAAATTGCAGTCTGTGCATGAATAAAACCTATTTTGCAACACAGAGAAACATATCTGAAGGTGTTAGAAGTGTTTTGCATGATTTTTGAAGTTAGAGCCTGAAATGTCAGAAAACGGTGTTTTAGCACATAACAAACTTGGTTCAGGCAATGCAAGCTGAAACTCGGCCAAAAATTAAAATTGCAGTCTGTGCATTAATAAAACCTATTTTGCAACACAGAGAAACATATCTGAAGGTGTTAGAAGTGTTTTGCATGATTTTTGAAGTTAGAGCCTGAAATGTCAGAAAACGGCGTTTCAGCACATAACAAACTTGGTTCAGGCAATGCAAGCTGAAACTCGGCCCAAAATTAAAATTGCAGTCTGTGCATGAATAAAACCCATTTTTCAACACAGAGAAACATATCTGAAGGTGTTAGAAGTGTTTTGCATGATTTTTGAAGTTAGAGCCTGAAATGTCAGAAAACGGCGTTTCAGCACATAACAAACTTGGTTCTGGCAATGCAAGTTGAAACTCGGTCCAAAATTAAAATTGCAGTCTGTGCATGAATAAAACCTATTTTGCAACACAGAGAAACAAATCTGAAGGTGTTAGAAGTGTTTTGCATGATTTTTGAAGTTAGAGCCTGAAATGTCAGAAAAAGGCTTTTCAGCATATAACAAACTTGGTTCTGGCAATGCAAGCTGAAACTCGGCCCAAAATTAAAATTGCAGTCTGTGCATGAATAAAACCTATTTTGCAACACAGAGAAACATATCTGAAGGTTTTAGAAGTGTTTTGCATGATTTTTGAAGTTAGAGCCTGAAATGTCAGAAAACAGCGTTTCAGCACATAACAAACTTGGTTCTGGTAATGCAAGCTGAAACTCGGCCAAAAATTAAAATTGCAGTCTGTGCATGAATAAAACCTATTTTGCAACACAGAGAAACATATCTGAAGGTGTTAGAAGTGTTTTGCATGATTTTTCAAGTTAGAGCCTGAAATGTCAGAAAACGCCGTTTCAGCACATAACAAACTTGGTTCAGGCAATGCAAGCTGAAACTCGGCCCAAAATTAAAATTGCAGTCTGTGCATGAATAAAACCTATTTTTCAACACAGAGAAACATATCTGAAGGTGTTAGAAGTGTTTTGCATGATTTTTGAAGTTAGAGCCTGAAATGTCAGAAAACGGCGTTTCAGCACATAACAAACTCGGTTCAGGCAATGCAAGCTGAAACTCGGCCAAAAATTAAAATTGCAATCTGTGCATGAATAAAACCTATTTTGCAACACAGAGAAACATATCTGAAGGTGTTAGAAGTGTTTTGCATGATTTTTGAAGTTAGAGCCTGAAATGTCAGAAAACGGCGTATCAGCACATAACAAACTCGGTTCAGGCAATGCAAGCTGAAACTCGGCCAAAAATTAAAATTGCAGTCTGTGCATGAATAAAACCTATTTTGCAACACAGAGAAACATATCTGAAGGTGTTAGAAGTGTTTTGCATGATTTTTGAAGTTAGAGCCTGAAATGTCAGAAAACGGCGTTTCAGCACATAACAAACTCGGTTCAGGCAATGCAAGCTGAAACTCGGCCAAAAATTAAAATTGCAGTCTGTGCATGAATAAAACCTATTTTGCAACACAGAGAATTATATCTGAAGGTGTTAGAAGTGTTTTGCATGATTTTTGAAGTTAGAGCCTGAAATGTCAGAAAACGGCGTTTCAGCACATAACAAACTCGGTTCAGGCAATGCAAGCTGAAACTCGGCCAAAAATTAAAATTGCAGTCTGTGCATGAATAAAACCTATTTTGCAACACAGAGAAACATATCTGAAGGTGTTAGAAGTGTTTTGCATGATTTTTGAAGTTAGAGCCTGAAATGTCAGAAAACGGTGTTTTAGCACATAAAAACTTGGTTCTGGTAATGCAAGCTGAAACTCGGCCAAAAATTAAAATTGCAGTCTGTGCATTAATAAAACCTATTTTGCAACACAGAGAAACATATCTGAAGGTGTTAGAAGTGTTTTGCATGATTTTTGAAGTTAGAGCCTGAAATGTCAGAAAACGCCGTTTCAGCACATAACAAACTTGGTTCAGGCAATGCAAGCTGAAACTCGGCCCAAAATTAAAATTGCAGTCTGTGCATGAATAAAACCTATTTTGCAACACAGAGAAACATATCTGAAGGTGTTAGAAGTGTTTTGCATGATTTTTGAAGTTAGAGCCTGAAATGTCAGAAAACGGTGTTTTAGCACATAACAAACTTGGTTCAGGCAATGCAAGCTGAAACTCGGCCAAAAATTAAAATTGCAGTCTGTGCAATAATAAAACCTATTTTGCAACACAGAGAAACATATCTGAAGGTGTTAGAAGTGTTTTGCATGATTTTTGAAGTTAGAGCCTGAAATGTCAGAAAACGGCGTTTCAGCACATAACAAA
Source organism: Garra rufa (assembly GCF_049309525.1). Classification (NCBI taxonomy): domain Eukaryota; kingdom Metazoa; phylum Chordata; class Actinopteri; order Cypriniformes; family Cyprinidae; genus Garra; species Garra rufa. Next base: position 25,453,149 of record NW_027394276.1, on the reverse strand, counting down.
CTTGGTTCAGGCAATGCAAGCTGAAACTCGGCCCAAAATTAAAATTGCAGTCTGTGCATGAATAAAACCTATTTTTCAACACAGAGAAACATATCTGAAGGTGTTAGAAGTGTTTTGCATGATTTTTGAAGTTAGAGCCTGAAATGTCAGAAAACGGCGTTTCAGCACATAACAAACTTGGTTCTGGCAATGCAAGCTGAAACTCGGTCCAAAATTAAAATTGCAGTCTGTGCATGAATAAAACCTATTTTGCAACACAGAGAAACAAATCTGAAGGTGTTAGAAGTGTTTTGCATGATTTTTGAAGTTAGAGCCTGAAATGTCAGAAAAAGGCTTTTCAGCACATAACAAACTTGGTTCTGGCAATGCAAGCTGAAACTCGGCCCAAAATTAAAATTGCAGTCTGTGCATGAATAAAACCTATTTTGCAACACAGAGAAACATATCTGAAGGTTTTAGAAGTGTTTTGCATGATTTTTGAAGTTAGAGCCTGAAATGTCAGAAAACGGCGTTTCAGCACATAACAAACTTGGTTCAGGCAATGCAAGCTGAAACTCGGCCCAAAATTAAAATTGCAGTCTGTGCATGAATAAAACCTATTTTTCAACACAGAGAAACATATCTGAAGGTGTTAGAAGTGTTTTGCATGATTTTTGAAGTTAGAGCCTGAAATGTCAGAAAACGGCGTTTCAGCACATAACAAACTTGGTTCTGGCAATGCAAGCTGAAACTCGGTCCAAAATTAAAATTGCAGTCTGTGCATGAATAAAACCTATTTTGCAACACAGAGAAACAAATCTGAAGGTGTTAGAAGTGTTTTGCATGATTTTTGAAGTTAGAGCCTGAAATGTCAGAAAAAGGCTTTTCAGCACATAAAAAACTTGGTTCAGGCAATGCAAGCTGAAACTCGGCCCAAAATTAAAATTGCAGTCTGTGCATGAATAAAACCTATTTTTCAACACAGAGAAACATATCTGAAGGTGTTAGAAGTGTTTTGCATGATTTTTGAAGTAAGAGCCTGAAATGTCAGAAAACGGCGTTTCAGCACATAACAAACTTGGTTCTGGCAATGCAAGCTGAAACTCGGTCCAAAATTAAAATTGCAGTCTGTGCATGAATAAAACCTATTTTGCAACACAGAGAAACATATCTGAAGGTGTTAGAAGTGTTTTGCATGATTTTTGAAGTTAGAGCCTGAAATGTCAGAAAACAGCGTTTCAGCACATAACAAACTTGGTTCTGGTAATGCAAGCTGAAACTCGGCCAAAAATTAAAATTGCAGTCTGTGCATGAATAAAACCTATTTTGCAACACAGAGAAACATATCTGAAGGTGTTAGAAGTGTTTTGCATGATTTTTGAAGTTAGAGCCTGAAATGTCAGAAAACGGCGTTTTAGCACATAACAAACTCGGTTCAGGCAATGCAAGCTGAAACTCGGCCAAAAATTAAAATTGCAGTCTGTGCATGAATAAAACCTATTTTGCAACACAGAGAAACATATCTGAAGGTGTTAGAAGTGTTTTGCATGATTTTTGAAGTCAGAGCCTGAAATGTCAGAAAACGGTGTTTTAGCACATAAAAAACTTGGTTCTGGTAATGCAAGCTGAAACTCGGCCAAAAATTAAAATTGCAGTCTGTGCATTAATAAAACCTATTTTGCAACACAGAGAAACATATCTGAAGGTGTTAGAAGTGTTTTGCATGATTTTTGAAGTTAGAGCCTGAAATGTCAGAAAACGCCGTTTCAGCACATAACAAACTTGGTTCAGGCAATGCAAGCTGAAACTCGGCCCAAAATTAAAATTGCAGTCTGTGCATGAATAAAACCTATTTTGCAACACAGAGAAACATATCTGAAGGTGTTAGAAGTGTTTTGCATGATTTTTGAAGTTAGAGCCTGAAATGTCAGAAAAAGGCTTTTCAGCGCATAACAAACTTGGTTCTGGCAATGCAAGCTGAAACTCGGCCCAAAATTAAAATTGCAGTCTGTGCATGAATAAAACCTATTTTGCAACACAGAGAAACATATCTGAAGGTTTTAGAAGTGTTTTGCATGATTTTTGAAGTTAGAGCCTGAAATGTCAGAAAACGGCGTTTCAGCACATAACAAACTTGGTTCAGGCAATGCAAGCTGAAACTCGGCCCAAAATTAAAATTGCAGTCTGTGCATGAATAAAACCTATTTGTCAACACAGAGAAACATATCTGAAGGTGTTAGAAGTGTTTTGCATGATTTTTGAAGTTAGAGCCTGAAATGTCAGAAAACGGCGTTTCAGCACATAACAAACTTGGTTCTGGCAATGCAAGCTGAAACTCGGTCCAAAGTTAAAATTGCAGTCTGTGCATGAATAAAACCTATTTTGCAACACAGAGAAACATATCTGAAGGTTTTAGAAGTGTTTTGCATGATTTTTGAAGTTAGAGCCTGAAATGTCAGAAAACAGCGTTTCAGCACATAACAAACTTGGTTCTGGTAATGCAAGCTGAAACTCGGCCAAAAATTAAAATTGCAGTCTGTGCATGAATAAAACCTATTTTGCAACACAGAGAAACATATCTGAAGGTGTTAGAAGTGTTTTGCATGATTTTTGAAGTTAGAGCCTGAAATGTCAGAAAACAGCGTTTCAGCACATAACAAACTTGGTTCTGGTAATGCAAGCTGAAACTCGGCCAAAAATTAAAATTGCAGTCTGTGCATGAATAAAACCTATTTTGCAACACAGAGAAACATATCTGAAGGTGTTAGAAGTGTTTTGCATGATTTTTGAAGTTAGAGCCTGAAATGTCAGAAAACGGCGTTTCAGCACATAACAAACTCGGTTCAGGCAATGCAAGCTGAAACTCGGCCAAAAATTAAAATTGCAGTCTGTGCATGAATAAAACCTATTTTGCAACACAGAGAAACATATCTGAAGGTGTTAGAAGTGTTTTGCATGATTTTTGAAGTCAGAGCCTGAAATGTCAGAAAACGGTGTTTTAGCACATAAAAAACTTGGTTCTGGTAATGCAAGCTGAAACTCGGCCAAAAATTAAAATTGCAGTCTGTGCATTAATAAAACCTATTTTACAACACAGAGAAACATATCTGAAGGTGTTAGAAGTGTTTTGCATGATTTTTGAAGTTAGAGCCTGAAATGTCAGAAAACGCCGTTTCAGCACATAACAAACTTGGTTCAGGCAATGCAAGCTGAAACTCGGCCAAAAATTTAAATTGCAGTCTGTGCATTAATAAAACCTATTTTGCAACACAGAGAAACATATCTGAAGGTGTTAGAAGTGTTTTGCATGATTTTTGAAGTTAGAGCCTGAAATGTCAGAAAACGGTGTTTTAGCACATAACAAACTTGGTTCAGGCAATGCAAGCTGAAACTCGGCCCAAAATTAAAATTGCAGTCTGTGCATGAATAAAACCTATTTTTCAACACAGAGAAACATATCTGAAGGTGTTAGAAGTGTTTTGCATGATTTTTGAAGTTAGAGCCTGAAATGTCAGAAAACGGCGTTTCAGCACATAACAAACTTGGTTCTGGCAATGCAAGCTGAAACTCGGTCCAAAATTAAAATTGCAGTCTGTGCATGAATAAAACCTATTTTGCAACACAGAGAAACAAATCTGAAGGTGTTAGAAGTGTTTTGCATGATTTTTGAAGTTAGAGCCTGAAATGTCAGAAAAAGGCTTTTCAGCACATAACAAACTTGGTTCTGGCAATGCAAGCTGAAACTCGGCCCAAAATTAAAATTGCAGTCTGTGCATGAATAAAACCTATTTTGCAACACAGAGAAACATATCTGAAGGTTTTAGAAGTGTTTTGCATAATTTTTGAAGTTAGAGCCTGAAATGTCAGAAAACGGCGTTTCAGCACATAACAAACTTGGTTCAGGCAATGCAAGCTGAAACTCGGCCCAAAATTAAAATTGCAGTCTGTGCATGAATAAAACCTATTTTTCAACACAGAGAAACATATCTGAAGGTGTTAGAAGTGTTTTGCATGATTTTTGAAGTTAGAGCCTGAAATGTCAGAAAACGGCGTTTCAGCACATAACAAACTTGGTTCTGGCAATGCAAGCTGAAACTCGGTCCAAAATTAAAATTGCAGTCTGTGCATGAATAAAACCTATTTTGCAACACAGAGAAACAAATCTGAAGGTGTTAGAAGTGTTTTGCATGATTTTTGAAGTTAGAGCCTGAAATGTCAGAAAAAGGCTTTTCAGCACATAACAAACTTGGTTCAGGCAATGCAAGCTGAAACTCGGCCCAAAATTAAAATTGCAGTCTGTGCATGAATAAAACCTATTTTTCAACACAGAGAAACATATCTGAAGGTGTTAGAAATGTTTTGCATGATTTTTGAAGTTAGAGCCTGAAATGTCAGAAAACGGCGTTTCAGCACATAACAAACTTGGTTCTGGCAATGCAAGCTGAAACTCGGTCCAAAATTAAAATTGCAGTCTGTGCATGAATAAAACCTATTTTGCAACACAGAGAAACATATCTGAAGGTGTTAGAAGTGTTTTGCATGATTTTTGAAGTTAGAGCCTGAAATGTCAGAAAACAGCGTTTCAGCACATAACAAACTTGGTTCTGGTAATGCAAGCTGAAACTCGGCCAAAAATTAAAATTGCAGTCTGTGCATGAATAAAACCTATTTTGCAACACAGAGAAACATATCTGAAGGTGTTAGAAGTGTTTTGCATGATTTTTGAAGTTAGAGCCTGAAATGTCAGAAAACGGTGTTTTAGCACATAACAAACTTGGTTCTGGTAATGCAAGCTGAAACTCGGCCAAAAATTAAAATTGCAGTCTGTGCATGAATAAAACCTATTTTTCAACACAGAGAAACATATCTGAAGGTGTTAGAAGTGTTTTGCATGATTTTTGAAGTTAGAGCCTGAAATGTCAGAAAACGCCGTTTCAGCACATAACAAACTTGGTTCAGGCAATGCAAGCTGAAACTCGGCCCAAAATTAAAATTGCAGTCTGTGCATGAATAAAACCTATTTTGCAACACAGAGAAACATATCTGAAGGTGTTAGAAGTGTTTTGCATGATTTTTGAAGTTAGAGCCTGAAATGTCAGAAAACGGCGTTTCAGCACTTAACAAACTTGGTTCAGGCAATGCAAGCTGAAACTCGGCCCAAAATTAAAATTGCAGTCTGTGCATGAATAAAACCTATTTTGCAACACAGAGAAACATATCTGAAGGTGTTAGAAGTGTTTTGCATGATTTTTGAAGTTAGAGCCTGAAATGTCAGAAAACGGCGTTTCAGCACTTAACAAACTTGGTTCTGGCAATGCAAGCTGAAACTCGGCCAAAAATTAAAATTGCAGTCTGTGCGTGTATAAAACCTATTTTGCAACACAGAGAAACATATCTGAAGGTGTTAGAAGTGTTTTGCATGATTTTTGAAGTTAGAGCCTGAAATGTCAGAAAACAGCGTTTCAGAACATAACAGACTTGGTTCAGGCAATGCAAGCTGAAACTCGGCCCAAAATTAAAATTGCAGTCTGTGCATGAATAAAACCTATTTTGCAACACAGAGAAACATATCTGAAGGTGTTAGAAGTGTTTTGCATGATTTTTGAAGTTAGAGCCTGAAATGTCAGAAAACGCCGTTTCAGCACATAACAAACTTGGTTCAGGCAATGCAAGCTGAAACTCGGCCCAAAATTAAAATTGCAGTCTGTGCATGAATAAAACCTATTTTTCAACACAGAGAAATATATCTGAAGGTGTTAGAAGTGTTTTGCATGATTTTTGAAATTAGAGCCTGAAATGTCAAAAAACGGCGTTTCAGCACATAACAAACTTGGTTCAGGCAATGCAAGCTGAAACTCGGTCCAAAATTAAAATTGCAGTCTGTGCATGAATAAAACCTATTTTGCAACACAGAGAAACAAATCTGAAGGTGTTAGAAGTGTTTTGCATGATTTTTGAAGTTAGAGCCTGAAATGTCAGAAAAAGGCTTTTCAGCACATAACAAACTTGGTTCTGGCAATGCAAGCTGAAACTCGGCCCAAAATTAAAATTGCAGTCTGTGCATGAATAAAACCTATTTTGCAACACAGAGAAACATATCTGAAGGTTTTAGAAGTGTTTTGCATGATTTTTGAAGTTAGAGCCTGAAATGTCAGAAAACAGCGTTTCAGCACATAACAAACTTGGTTCTGGTAATGCAAGCTGAAACTCGGCCAAAAATTTAAATTGCAGTCTGTGCATGAATAAAACCTATTTTGCAACACAGAGAAACATATCTGAAGGTGTTAGAAGTGTTTTGCATGATTTTTGAAGTTAGAGCCTGAAATGTCAGAAAACGCCGTTTCAGCACATAACAAACTTGGTTCAGGCAATGCAAGCTGAAACTCGGCCCAAAATTAAAATTGCAGTCTGTGCATGAATAAAACCTATTTTTCAACACATAGAAACATATCTGAAGGTGTTAGAAGTGTTTTGCATGATTTTTGAAGTTAGAGCCTGAAATGTCAGAAAACAGCGTTTCAGCACATAACAAACTTGGTTCTGGTAATGCAAGCTGAAACTCGGCCAAAAATTAAAATTGCAGTCTGTGCATGAATAAAACCTATTTTGCAACACAGAGAAACATATCTGAAGGTGTTAGAAGTGTTTTGCATGATTTTTGAAGTTAGAGCCTGAAATGTCAGAAAACGGCGTTTCAGCACATAACAAACTCGGTTCAGGCAATGCAAGCTGAAACTCGGCCAAAAATTAAAATTGCAGTCTGTGCATGAATAAAACCTATTTTGCAACACAGAGAAAGACATCTGAAGGTTTTAGAAGTGTTTTGCATGATTTTTGAAGTTAGAGCCTGAAATGTCAGAAAACAGCGTTTCAGCACATAACAAACTTGGTTCTGGTAATGCAAGCTGAAACTCGGCCAAAAATTTAAATTGCAGTCTGTGCATGAATAAAACCTATTTTGCAACACAGAGAAACATATCTGAAGGTGTTAGAAGTGTTTTGCATGATTTTTGAAGTTAGAGCCTGAAATGTCAGAAAACTGTGTTTTAGCACATAACAAACTTGGTTCTGGCAATGCAAGCTGAAACTCGGTCCAAAATTAAAATTGCAGTCTGTGCATGAATAAAACCTATTTTGCAACACAGAGAAACATATCTGAAGGTGTTAGAAGTGTTTTGCATGATTTTTGAAGTTAGAGCCTGAAATGTCAGAAAACGGCGTTTCAGCACATAACAAACTTGGTTCAGGCAATGCAATCTGCAACTCGGTCCAAAATTAAAATTGCAGTCTGTGCATGAATAAAACCTATTTTGCAACACAGAGAAACATATCTGAAGGTGTTAGAAGTGTTTTGCATGATTTTTGAAGTTAGAGCCTGAAATGTCAGAAAACGGCGTTTCAGCACATATAACAAACTCGGTTCAGGCAATGCAAGCTGAAACTCGGCCAAAAATTAAAATTGCAGTCTGTGCATGAATAAAATCTATTTTGCAACACAGAGAAACATATCTGAAGGTGTTAGAAGTGTTTTGCATGATTTTTGAAGTTAGAGCCTGAAATGTCAGAAAACGCCGTTTCAGCACATAACAAACTTGGTTCAGGCAATGCAAGCTGAAACTCGGCCCAAAATTAAAATTGCAGTCTGTGCATGAATAAAACCTATTTTGCAACACAGAGAAACATATCTGAAGGTGTTAGAAGTGTTTTGCATGATTTTTGAAGTTAGAGCCTGAAATGTCAGAAAACGGCGTTTCAGCACTTAACAAACTTGGTTCAGGCAATGCAAGCTGAAACTCGGCCCAAAATTAAAATTGCAGTCTGTGCATGAATAAAACCTATTTTGCAACACAGAGAAACATATCTGAAGGTGTTAGAAGTGTTTTGCATGATTTTTGAAGTTAGAGCCTGAAATGTCTGAAAACGGCGTTTCAGCACTTAACAAACTTGGTTCTGGTAATGCAAGCTGAAACTCGGCCAAAAATTAAAATTGCAGTCTGTGCATGAATAAAACCTATTTTGCAACACAGAGAAACATATCTGAAGGTGTTAGAAGTGTTTTGCATGATTTTTGAAGTTAGAGCCTGAAATGTCAGAAAACGGCGTTTCAGCACTTAACAAACTTGGTTCTGGCAATGCAAGCTGAAACTCGGCCAAAAATTAAAATTGCAGTCTGTGCATGAATAAAACCTATTTTGCAACACAGAGAAACATATCTGAAGGTGTTAGAAGTGTTTTGCATGATTTTTGAAGTTAGAGCCTGAAATGTCAGAAAACGCCGTTTCAGCACATAACAAACTTGGTTCAGGCAATGCAAGCTGAAACTCTGCCAAAAATTAAAATTGCAGTCTGTGCATGAATAAAACCTATTTTGCAACACAGAGAAACATATCTGAAGGTGTTAGAAGTGTTTTGCATGATTTTTGAAGTTAGAGCCTGAAATGTCTGAAAACGGCGTTTCAGCACTTAACAAACTTGGTTCTGGTAATGCAAGCTGAAACTCGGCCAAAAATTAAAATTGCAGTCTGTGCATGAATAAAACCTATTTTGCAACACAGAGAAACATATCTGAAGGTGTTAGAAGTGTTTTGCATGATTTTTGAAGTTAGAGCCTGAAATGTCAGAAAACGCCGTTTCAGCACATAACAAACTTGGTTCACGCAATGCAAGCTGAAACTCGGCCCAAAATTAAAATTGCAGTCTGTGCATGAATAAAACCTATTTTTCAACACAGAGAAACATATCTGAAGGTGTTAGAAGTGTTTTGCATGATTTTTGAAGTTAGAGCCTGAAATGTCAGAAAACGGCGTTTCAGCAATTAACAAACTTGGTTCTGGCAATGCAAGCTGAAACTCGGCCAAAAATTAAAATTGCAGTCTGTGCATGAATAAAACCTATTTTGCAACACAGAGAAACATATCTGAAGGTGTTAGAAGTGTTTTGCATGATTTTTGAAGTTAGAGACTGAAATGTCAGAAAACAGCGTTTCAGCACATAACAGACTTGGTTCAGGCAATGCAAGCTGAAACTCGGCCCAAAATTAAAATTGCAGTCTGTGCATGAATAAAACCTATTTTGCAACACAGAGAAACATATCTGAAGGTGTTAGAAGTGTTTTGCATGATTTTTGAAGTTAGAGCCTGAAATGTCAGAAAACGCCGTTTCAGCACATAACAAACTTGGTTCAGGCAATGCAAGCTGAAACTCGGCCCAAAATTAAAATTGCAGTCTGTGCATGAATAAAACCTATTTTGCAACACAGAGAAACATATCTGAAGGTGTTAGAAGTGTTTTGCATGATTTTTGAAGTTAGAGCCTGAAATGTCAGAAAACGCCGTTTCAGCACATAACAAACTTGGTTCAGGCAATGCAAGCTGAAACTCGGCCCAAAATTAAAATTGCAGTCTGTGCATGAATAAAACCTATTTTGCAACACAGAGAAACATATCTGAAGGTGTTAGAAGTGTTTTGCATGATTTTTGAAGTTAGAGCCTGAAATGTCAGAAAACGGCGTTTCAGCACTTAACAAACTTGGTTCAGGCAATGCAAGCTGAAACTCGGCCCAAAATTAAAATTGCAGTCTGTGCATGAATAAAACCTATTTTGCAACACAGAGAAACATATCTGAAGTTGTTAGAAGTGTTTTGCATGATTTTTGAAGTTAGAGCCTGAAATGTCAGAAAACGGCGTTTCAGCACATAACAAACTTGGTTCTGGCAATGCAAGCTGAAACTCGGCCAAAAATTAAAATTGCAGTCTGTGCATGTATAAAACCTATTTTGCAACACAGAGAAACATATCTGAAGGTGTTAGAAGTGTTTTGCATGATTTTTGAAGTTAGAGCCTGAAATGTCAGAAAACGCCGTTTCAGCACATAACAAACTTGGTTCAGGCAATGCAAGCTGAAACTCGGCCCAAAATTAAAATTGCAGTCTGTGCATGAATAAAACCTATTTTTCAACACAGAGAAACATATCTGAAGGTGTTAGAAGTGTTTTGCATGATTTTTGAAGTTAGAGCCTGAAATGTCAGAAAACGGCGTTTCAGCACATAACAAACTTGGTTCTGGCAATGCAAGTTGAAACTCGGTCCAAAATTAAAATTGCAGTCTGTGCATGAATAAAACCTATTTTGCAACACAGAGAAACAAATCTGAAGGTGTTAGAAGTGTTTTGCATGATTTTTGAAGTTAGAGCCTGAAATGTCAGAAAAAGGCTTTTCAGCACATAACAAACTTGGTTCTGGCAATGCAAGCTGAAACTCGGCCCAAAATTAAAATTGCAGTCTGTGCATGAATAAAACCTATTTTGCAACACAGAGAAACATATCTGAAGGTTTTAGAAGTGTTTTGCATGATTTTTGAAGTTAGAGCCTGAAATGTCAGAAAACAGCGTTTCAGCACATAACAAACTTGGTTCTGGTAATGCAAGCTGAAACTCGGCCAAAAATTAAAATTGCAGTCTGTGCATGAATAAAACCTATTTTTCAACACAGAGAAACATATCTGAAGGTGTTAGAAGTGTTTTGCATGATTTTTGAAGTTAGAGCCTGAAATGTCAGAAAACGGCGTTTCAGCACATAACAAACTCGGTTCAGGCAATGCAAGCTGAAACTCGGCCAAAAATTAAAATTGCAGTCTGTGCATGAATAAAACCTATTTTGCAACACAGAGAAACATATCTGAAGGTGTTAGAAGTGTTTTGCATGATTTTTGAAGTTAGAGCCTGAAATGTCAGAAAACGGCGTATCAGCACATAACAAACTCGGTTCAGGCAATGCAAGCTGAAACTCGGCCAAAAATTAAAATTGCAGTCTGTGCATGAATAAAACCTATTTTGCAACACAGAGAAACATATCTGAAGGTGTTAGAAGTGTTTTGCATGATTTTTGAAGTTAGAGCCTGAAATGTCAGAAAACGGCGTTTCAGCACATAACAAACTCGGTTCAGGCAATGCAAGCTGAAACTCGGCCAAAAATTAAAATTGCAGTCTGTGCATGAATAAAACCTATTTTGCAACACAGAGTAACATATCTGAAGGTGTTAGAAGTGTTTTGCATGATTTTTGAAGTTAGAGCCTGAAATGTCAGAAAAAGGCTTTTCAGCACATAACAAACTTGGTTCTGGCAATGCAAGCTGAAACTCGGCCCAAAATTAAAATTGCAGTCTGTGCATGAATAAAACCTATTTTGCAACACAGAGAAACATATCTGAAGGTTTTAGAAGTGTTTTGCATGATTTTTGAAGTTAGAGCCTGAAATGTCAGAAAACGCCGTTTCAGCACATAACAAACTTGGTTCTGGTAATGCAAGCTGAAACTCGGCCCAAAATTAAAATTGCAGTCTGTGCATGAATAAAACCTATTTTTCAACACAGAGAAACATATCTGAAGGTGTTAGAAGTGTTTTGCATGATTTTTGAAGTTAGAGCCTGAAATGTCAGAAAACGGCGTTTCAGCACATAACAAACTCGGTTCAGGCAATGCAAGCTGAAACTCGGCCAAAAATTAAAATTGCAGTCTGTGCATGAATAAAACCTATTTTGCAACACAGAGAAACATATCTGAAGGTGTTAGAAGTGTTTTGCATGATTTTTGAAGTTAGAGCCTGAAATGTCAGAAAACGGCGTATCAGCACATAACAAACTCGGTTCAGGCAATGCAAGCTGAAACTCGGCCAAAAATTAAAATTGCAGTCTGTGCATGAATAAAACCTATTTTGCAACACAGAGAAACATATCTGAAGGTGTTAGAAGTGTTTTGCATGATTTTTGAAGTTAGAGCCTGAAATGTCAGAAAACGGCGTTTCAGCACATAACAAACTCGGTTCAGGCAATGCAAGCTGAAACTCGGCCAAAAATTAAAATTGCAGTCTGTGCATGAATAAAACCTATTTTGCAACACAGAGTAACATATCTGAAGGTGTTAGAAGTGTTTTGCATGATTTTTGAAGTTAGAGCCTGAAATGTCAGAAAACGGCGTTTCAGCACATAACAAACTCGGTTCAGGCAATGCAAGCTGAAACTCGGCCAAAAATTAAAATTGCAGTCTGTGCATGAATAAAACCTATTTTGCAACACAGAGAAACATATCTGAAGGTGTTAGAAGTGTTTTGCATGATTTTTGAAGTCAGAGCCTGAAATGTCAGAAAACGGTGTTTTAGCACATAAAAAACTTGGTTCTGGTAATGCAAGCTGAAACTCGGCCAAAAATTAAAATTGCAGTCTGTGCATTAATAAAACCTATTTTGCAACACAGAGAAACATATCTGAAGGTGTTAGAAGTGTTTTGCATGATTTTTGAAGTTAGAGCCTGAAATGTCAGAAAACGCCGTTTCAGCACATAACAAACTTGGTTCAGGCAATGCAAGCTGAAACTCGGCCCAAAATTAAAATTGCAGTCTGTGCATGAATAAAACCTATTTTGCAACACAGAGAAACATATCTGAAGGTGTTAGAAGTGTTTTGCATGATTTTTGAAGTTAGAGCCTGAAATGTCAGAAAACGGTGTTTTAGCACATAACAAACTTGGTTCAGGCAATGCAAGCTGAAACTCGGCCAAAAATTAAAATTGCAGTCTGTGCAATAATAAAACCTATTTTGCAACACAGAGAAACATATCTGAAGGTGTTAGAAGTGTTTTGCATGATTTTTGAAGTTAGAGCCTGAAATGTCAGAAAACGGCGTTTCAGCACATAACAAACTTGGTTCAGGCAATGCAAGCTGAAACTCGGCCCAAAATTAAAATTGCAGTCTGTGCATGAATAAAACCTATTTTTCAACACAGAGAAACATATCTGAAGGTGTTAGAAGTGTTTTGCATGATTTTTGAAGTTAGAGCCTGAAATGTCAGAAAACGGCGTTTCAGCACATAACAAACTTGGTTCAGGCAATGCAAGCTGAAACTCGGCCAAAAATTAAAATTGCAGTCTGTGCAATAATAAAACCTATTTTGCAACACAGAGAAACATATCTGAAGGTGTTAGAAGTGTTTTGCATGATTTTTGAAGTTAGAGCCTGAAATGTCTGAAAACGGCGTTTCAGCACTTAACAAACTTGGTTCTGGTAATGCAAGCTGAAACTCGGCCAAAAATTAAAATTGCAGTCTGTGCATGAATAAAACCTATTTTGCAACACAGAGAAACATATCTGAAGGTGTTAGAAGTGTTTTGCATGATTTTTGAAGTTAGAGCCTGAAATGTCAGAAAACGCCGTTTCAGCACATAACAAACTTGGTTCAGGCAATGCAAGCTGAAACTCGGCCCAAAATTAAAATTGCAGTCTGTGCTTGAATAAAACCTATTTTTCAACACAGAGAAACATATCTGAAGGTGTTAGAAGTGTTTTGCATGATTTTTGAAGTTAGAGCCTGAAATGTCAGAAAACGGCGTTTCAGCAATTAACAAACTTGGTTCTGGCAATGCAAGCTGAAACTCGGCCAAAAATTAAAATTGCAGTCTGTGCATGAATAAAACCTATTTTGCAACACAGAGAAACATATCTGAAGGTGTTAGAAGTGTTTTGCATGATTTTTGAAGTTAGAGCCTGAAATGTCAGAAAACGGCGTTTCAGCACATAACAAACTTGGTTCTGGCAATGCAAGCTGAAACTCGGCCAAAAATTAAAATTGCAGTCTGTGCATGTATAAAACCTATTTTGCAACACAGAGAAACATATCTGAAGGTGTTAGAAGTGTTTTGCATGATTTTTGAAGTTAGAGCCTGAAATGTCAGAAAACGCCGTTTCAGCACATAACAAACTTGGTTCAGGCAATGCAAGCTGAAACTCGGCCCAAAATTAAAATTGCAGTCTGTGCATGAATAAAACCTATTTTTCAACACAGAGAAACATATCTGAAGGTGTTAGAAGTGTTTTGCATGATTTTTGAAGTTAGAGCCTGAAATGTCAGAAAACGGCGTTTCAGCACATAACAAACTTGGTTCTGGCAATGCAAGTTGAAACTCGGTCCAAAATTAAAATTGCAGTCTGTGCATGAATAAAACCTATTTTGCAACACAGAGAAACAAATCTGAAGGTGTTAGAAGTGTTTTGCATGATTTTTGAAGTTAGAGCCTGAAATGTCAGAAAAAGGCTTTTCAGCACATAACAAACTTGGTTCTGGCAATGCAAGCTGAAACTCGGCCCAAAATTAAAATTGCAGTCTGTGCATGAATAAAACCTATTTTGCAACACAGAGAAACATATCTGAAGGTTTTAGAAGTGTTTTGCATGATTTTTGAAGTTAGAGCCTGAAATGTCAGAAAACAGCGTTTCAGCACATAACAAACTTGGTTCTGGTAATGCAAGCTGAAACTCGGCCAAAAATTAAAATTGCAGTCTGTGCATGAATAAAACCTATTTTGCAACACAGAGAAACATATCTGAAGGTGTTAGAAGTGTTTTGCATGATTTTTCAAGTTAGAGCCTGAAATGTCAGAAAACGCCGTTTCAGCACATAACAAACTTGGTTCAGGCAATGCAAGCTGAAACTCGGCCCAAAATTAAAATTGCAGTCTGTGCATGAATAAAACCTATTTTTCAACACAGAGAAACATATCTGAAGGTGTTAGAAGTGTTTTGCATGATTTTTGAAGTTAGAGCCTGAAATGTCAGAAAACGGCGTTTCAGCACATAACAAACTCGGTTCAGGCAATGCAAGCTGAAACTCGGCCAAAAATTAAAATTGCAGTCTGTGCATGAATAAAACCTATTTTGCAACACAGAGAAACATATCTGAAGGTGTTAGAAGTGTTTTGCATGATTTTTGAAGTTAGAGCCTGAAATGTCAGAAAACGGCGTATCAGCACATAACAAACTCGGTTCAGGCAATGCAAGCTGAAACTCGGCCAAAAATTAAAATTGCAGTCTGTGCATGAATAAAACCTATTTTGCAACACAGAGAAACATATCTGAAGGTGTTAGAAGTGTTTTGCATGATTTTTGAAGTTAGAGCCTGAAATGTCAGAAAACGGCGTTTCAGCACATAACAAACTCGGTTCAGGCAATGCAAGCTGAAACTCGGCCAAAAATTAAAATTGCAGTCTGTGCATGAATAAAACCTATTTTGCAACACAGAGTAACATATCTGAAGGTGTTAGAAGTGTTTTGCATGATTTTTGAAGTTAGAGCCTGAAATGTCAGAAAACGGCGTTTCAGCACATAACAAACTCGGTTCAGGCAATGCAAGCTGAAACTCGGCCAAAAATTAAAATTGCAGTCTGTGCATGAATAAAACCTATTTTGCAACACAGAGAAACATATCTGAAGGTGTTAGAAGTGTTTTGCATGATTTTTGAAGTCAGAGCCTGAAATGTCAGAAAACGGTGTTTTAGCACATAAAAAACTTGGTTCTGGTAATGCAAGCTGAAACTCGGCCAAAAATTAAAATTGCAGTCTGTGCATTAATAAAACCTATTTTGCAACACAGAGAAACATATCTGAAGGTGTTAGAAGTGTTTTGCATGATTTTTGAAGTTAGAGCCTGAAATGTCAGAAAACGCCGTTTCAGCACATAACAAACTTGGTTCAGGCAATGCAAGCTGAAACTCGGCCCAAAATTAAAATTGCAGTCTCTGCATGAATAAAACCTATTTTGCAACACAGAGAAACATATCTGAAGGTGTTAGAAGTGTTTTGCATGATTTTTGAAGTTAGAGCCTGAAATGTCAGAAAACGGTGTTTTAGCACATAACAAACTTGGTTCAGGCAATGCAAGCTGAAACTCGGCCAAAAATTAAAATTGCAGTCTGTGCAATAATAAAACCTATTTTGCAACACAGAGAAACATATCTGAAGGTGTTAGAAGTGTTTTGCATGATTTTTGAAGTTAGAGCCTGAAATGTCAGAAAACGGCGTTTCAGCACATAACAAACTTGGTTCAGGCAATGCAAGCTGAAACTCGGCCCAAAATTAAAATTGCAGTCTGTGCATGAATAAAACCTATTTTTCAACACAGAGAAACATATCTGAAGGTGTTAGAAGTGTTTTGCATGATTTTTGAAGTTAGAGCCTGAAATGTCAGAAAACGGCGTTTCAGCACATAACAAACTTGGTTCAAGCAATGCAAGCTGAAACTCGGCCAAAAATTAAAATTGCAGTCTGTGCAATAATAAAACCTATTTTGCAACACAGAGAAACATATCTGAAGGTGTTAGAAGTGTTTTGCATGATTTTTGAAGTTAGAGCCTGAAATGTCAGAAAACGGCGTTTCAGCACATAACAAACTTGGTTCTGGCAATGCAAGCTGAAACTCGGTCCAAAATTAAAATTGCAGTCTGTGCATGAATAAAACCTATTTTGCAACACAGAGAAACAAATTTGAAGGTGTTAGAAGTGTTTTGCATGATTTTTGAAGTTAGAGCCTGAAATGTCAGAAAAAGGCTTTTCAGCACATAACAAACTTGGTTCTGGCAATGCAAGCTGAAACTCGGCCCAAAATTAAAATTGCAGTCTGTGCATGAATAAAACCTATTTTGCAACACAGAGAAACATATCTGAAGGTTTTAGAAGTGTTTTGCATGATTTTTGAAGTTAGAGCCTGAAATGTCAGAAAACGGCGTTTCAGCACATAACAAACTTGGTTCAGGCAATGCAAGCTGAAACTCGGCCCAAAATTAAAATTGCAGTCTGTGCATGAATAAAACCTATTTTTCAACACAGAGAAACATATCTGAAGGTGTTAGAAGTGTTTTGCATGATTTTTGAAGTTAGAGCCTGAAATGTCAGAAAACGGCGTTTCAGCACATAACAAACTTGGTTCTGGCAATGCAAGCTGAAACTCGGTCCAAAATTAAAATTGCAGTCTGTGCATGAATAAAACCTATTTTGCAACACAGAGAAACAAATCTGAAGGTGTTAGAAGTGTTTTGCATGATTTTTGAAGTTAGAGCCTGAAATGTCAGAAAAAGGCTTTTCAGCACATAAAAAACTTGGTTCAGGCAATGCAAGCTGAAACTCGGCCCAAAATTAAAATTGCAGTCTGTGCATGAATAAAACCTATTTTTCAACACAGAGAAACATATCTGAAGGTGTTAGAAGTGTTTTGCATGATTTTTGAAGTTAGAGCCTGAAATGTCAGAAAACGGCGTTTCAGCACATAACAAACTTGGTTCTGGCAATGCAAGCTGAAACTCGGTCCAAAATTAAAATTGCAGTCTGTGCATGAATAAAACCTATTTTGCAACACAGAGAAACATATCTGAAGGTGTTAGAAGTGTTTTGCATGATTTTTGAAGTTAGAGCCTGAAATGTCAGAAAACAGCGTTTCAGCACATAACAAACTTGGTTCTGGTAATGCAAGCTGAAACTCGGCCAAAAATTAAAATTGCAGTCTGTGCATGAATAAAACCTATTTTGCAACACAGAGAAACATATCTGAAGGTGTTAGAAGTGTTTTGCATGATTTTTGAAGTTAGAGCCTGAAATGTCAGAAAACGGCGTTTCAGCACATAACAAACTCGGTTCAGGCAATGCAAGCTGAAACTCGGCCAAAAATTAAAATTGCAGTCTGTGCATGAATAAAACCTATTTTGCAACACAGAGAAACATATCTGAAGGTGTTAGAAGTGTTTTGCATGATTTTTGAAGTTAGAGCCTGAAATGTCAGAAAACGGCGTATCAGCACATAACAAACTCGGTTCAGGCAATGCAAGCTGAAACTCGGCCAAAAATTAAAATTGCAGTCTGTGCATGAATAAAACCTATTTTGCAACACAGAGAAACATATCTGAAGGTGTTAGAAGTGTTTTGCATGATTTTTGAAGTTAGAGCCTGAAATGTCAGAAAACGGCGTTTCAGCACATAACAAACTCGGTTCAGGCAATGCAAGCTGAAACTCGGCCAAAAATTAAAATTGCAGTCTGTGCATGAATAAAACCTATTTTGCAACACAGAGAAACATATCTGAAGGTGTTAGAAGTGTTTTGCATGATTTTTGAAGTCAGAGCCTGAAATGTCAGAAAACGGTGTTTTAGCACATAAAAAACTTGGTTCTGGTAATGCAAGCTGAAACTCGGCCAAAAATTAAAATTGCAGTCTGTGCATTAATAAAACCTATTTTGCAACACAGAGAAACATATCTGAAGGTGTTAGAAGTGTTTTGCATGATTTTTGAAGTTAGAGCCTGAAATGTCAGAAAACGCCGTTTCAGCACATAACAAACTTGGTTCAGGCAATGCAAGCTGAAACTCGGCCCAAAATTAAAATTGCAGTCTCTGCATGAATAAAACCTATTTTGCAACACAGAGAAACATATCTGAAGGTGTTAGAAGTGTTTTGCATGATTTTTGAAGTTAGAGCCTGAAATGTCAGAAAACGGTGTTTTAGCACATAACAAACTTGGTTCAGGCAATGCAAGCTGAAACTCGGCCAAAAATTAAAATTGCAGTCTGTGCAATAATAAAACCTATTTTGCAACACAGAGAAACATATCTGAAGGTGTTAGAAGTGTTTTGCATGATTTTTGAAGTTAGAGCCTGAAATGTCAGAAAACGGCGTTTCAGCACATAACAAACTTGGTTCAGGCAATGCAAGCTGAAACTCGGCCCAAAATTAAAATTGCAGTCTGTGCATGAATAAAACCTATTTTTCAACACAGAGAAACATATCTGAAGGTGTTAGAAGTGTTTTGCATGATTTTTGAAGTTAGAGCCTGAAATGTCAGAAAACGGCGTTTCAGCACATAACAAACTTGGTTCAAGCAATGCAAGCTGAAACTCGGCCAAAAATTAAAATTGCAGTCTGTGCAATAATAAAACCTATTTTGCAACACAGAGAAACATATCTGAAGGTGTTAGAAGTGTTTTGCATGATTTTTGAAGTTAGAGCCTGAAATGTCAGAAAACGGCGTTTCAGCACATAACAAACTTGGTTCTGGCAATGCAAGCTGAAACTCGGTCCAAAATTAAAATTGCAGTCTGTGCATGAATAAAACCTATTTTGCAACACAGAGAAACAAATTTGAAGGTGTTAGAAGTGTTTTGCATGATTTTTGAAGTTAGAGCCTGAAATGTCAGAAAAAGGCTTTTCAGCACATAACAAACTTGGTTCTGGCAATGCAAGCTGAAACTCGGCCCAAAATTAAAATTGCAGTCTGTGCATGAATAAAACCTATTTTGCAACACAGAGAAACATATCTGAAGGTTTTAGAAGTGTTTTGCATGATTTTTGAAGTTAGAGCCTGAAATGTCAGAAAACGGCGTTTCAGCACATAACAAACTTGGTTCAGGCAATGCAAGCTGAAACTCGGCCCAAAATTAAAATTGCAGTCTGTGCATGAATAAAACCTATTTTTCAACACAGAGAAACATATCTGAAGGTGTTAGAAGTGTTTTGCATGATTTTTGAAGTTAGAGCCTGAAATGTCAGAAAACGGCGTTTCAGCACATAACAAACTCGGTTCTGGCAATGCAAGCTGAAACTCGGTCCAAAATTAAAATTGCAGTCTGTGCATGAATAAAACCTATTTTGCAACACAGAGAAACAAATCTGAAGGTGTTAGAAGTGTTTTGCATGATTTTTGAAGTTAGAGCCTGAAATGTCAGAAAACGGTGTTTTAGCACATAAAAAACTTGGTTCTGGTAATGCAAGCTGAAACTCGGCCAAAAATTAAAATTGCAGTCTGTGCATGAATAAAACCTATTTTGCAACACAGAGAAACATATCTGAAGGTGTTAGAAGTGTTTTGCATGATTTTTGAAGTTAGAGCCTGAAATGTCAGAAAACGGCGTTTCAGCACATAACAAACTTGGTTCAGGCAATGCAAGCTGAAACTCGGTCCAAAATTAAAATTGCAGTCTGTGCATGAATAAAACCTATTTTGCAACACAGAGAAACATATCTGAAGTTGTTAGAAGTGTTTTGCATGATTTTTGAAGTTAGAGCCTGAAATGTCAGAAAACGGTGTTTCAGCACATATAACAAACTCGGTTCAGGCAATGCAAGCTAAAACTCGGCCAAAAATTAAAATTGCAGTCTGTGCATGAATAAAACCTATTTTGCAACACAGAGAAACATATCTGAAGGTGTTAGAAGTGTTTTGCATGATTTTTGAAGTTAGAGCCTGAAATGTCAGAAAACGCCGTTTCAGCACATAACAAACTTGGTTCAGGCAATGCAAGCTGAAACTCGGCCCAAAATTAAAATTGCAGTCTGTGCATGAATAAAACCTATTTTGCAACACAGAGAAACATATCTGAAGGTGTTAGAAGTGTTTTGCATGATTTTTGAAGTTAGAGCCTGAAATGTCAGAAAACGGCGTTTCAGCACTTAACAAACTTGGTTCAGGCAATGCAAGCTGAAACTCGGCCCAAAATTAAAATTGCAGTCTGTGCATGAATAAAACCTATTTTGCAACACATAGAAACATATCTGAAGGTGTTAGAAGTGTTTTGCATGATTTTTGATGTTAGAGCCTGAAATGTCTGAAAACGGCGTTTCAGCACTTAACAAACTTGGTTCTGGTAATGCAAGCTGAAACTCGGCCAAAAATTAAAATTGCAATCTGTGCATGAATAAAACCTATTTTGCAACACAGAGAAACATATCTGAAGGTGTTAGAAGTGTTTTGCATGATTTTTGAAGTTAGAGCCTGAAATGTCAGAAAACGGCGTTTCAGCACTTAACAAACTTGGTTCTGGCAATGCAAGCTGAAACTCGGCCAAAAATTAAAATTGCAGTCTGTGCATGAATAAAACCTATTTTGCAACACAGAGAAACATATCTGAAGGTGTTAGAAATGTTTTGCATGATTTTTGAAGTTAGAGCCTGAAATGTCAGAAAACGCCGTTTCAGCACATAACAAACTTGGTTCAGGCAATGCAAGCTGAAACTCGGCCCAAAATTAAAATTGCAGTCTGTGCATGAATAAAACCTATTTTTCAACACAGAGAAACATATCTGAAGGTGTTAGAAGTGTTTTGCATGATTTTTGAAGTTAGAGCCTGAAATGTCAGAAAACGGCGTTTCAGCAATTAACAAACTTGGTTCTGGCAATGCAAGCTGAAACTCGGCCAAAAATTAAAATTGCAGTCTGTGCATGAATAAAACCTATTTTGCAACACAGAGAAACATATCTGAAGGTGTTAGAAGTGTTTTGCATGATTTTTGAAGTTAGAGACTGAAATGTCAGAAAACAGCGTTTCAGCACATAACAGACTTGGTTCAGGCAATGCAAGCTGAAACTCGGCCCAAAATTAAAATTGCAGTCTGTGCATGAATAAAACCTATTTTGCAACACAGAGAAACATATCTGAAGGTGTTAGAAGTGTTTTGCATGATTTTTGAAGTTAGAGCCTGAAATGTCAGAAAACGCCGTTTCAGCACATAACAAACTTGGTTCAGGCAATGCAAGCTGAAACTCGGCCCAAAATTAAAATTGCAGTCTGTGCATGAATAAAACCTATTTTGCAACACAGAGAAACATATCTGAAGGTGTTAGAAGTGTTTTGCATGATTTTTGAAGTTAGAGCCTGAAATGTCAGAAAACGGCGTTTCAGCACTTAACAAACTTGGTTCAGGCAATGCAAGCTGAAACTCGGCCCAAAATTAAAATTGCAGTCTGTGCATGAATAAAACCTATTTTGCAACACAGAGAAACATATCTGAAGGTGTTAGAAGTGTTTTGCATGATTTTTGAAGTTAGAGCCTGAAATGTCAGAAAACGGCGTTTCAGCACATAACAAACTTGGTTCTGGCAATGCAAGCTGAAACTCGGCCAAAAATTAAAATTGCAGTCTGTGCATGTATAAAACCTATTTTGCAACACAGAGAAACATATCTGAAGGTGTTAGAAGTGTTTTGCATGATTTTTGAAGTTAGAGCCTGAAATGTCAGAAAACGCCGTTTCAGCACATAACAAACTTGGTTCAGGCAATGCAAGCTGAAACTCGGCCCAAAATTAAAATTGCAGTCTGTGCATGAATAAAACCTATTTTGCAACACAGAGAAACATATCTGAAGGTGTTAGAAGTGTTTTGCATGATTTTTGAAGTTAGAGCCTGAAATGTCAGAAAACGGTGTTTTAGCACATAACAAACTTGGTTCAGGCAATGCAAGCTGAAACTCGGCCAAAAATTAAAATTGCAGTCTGTGCATTAATAAAACCTATTTTGCAACACAGAGAAACATATCTGAAGGTGTTAGAAGTGTTTTGCATGATTTTTGAAGTTAGAGCCTGAAATGTCAGAAAACGGCGTTTCAGCACATAACAAACTTGGTTCAGGCAATGCAAGCTGAAACTCGGCCCAAAATTAAAATTGCAGTCTGTGCATGAATAAAACCCATTTTTCAACACAGAGAAACATATCTGAAGGTGTTAGAAGTGTTTTGCATGATTTTTGAAGTTAGAGCCTGAAATGTCAGAAAACGGCGTTTCAGCACATAACAAACTTGGTTCTGGCAATGCAAGTTGAAACTCGGTCCAAAATTAAAATTGCAGTCTGTGCATGAATAAAACCTATTTTGCAACACAGAGAAACAAATCTGAAGGTGTTAGAAGTGTTTTGCATGATTTTTGAAGTTAGAGCCTGAAATGTCAGAAAAAGGCTTTTCAGCATATAACAAACTTGGTTCTGGCAATGCAAGCTGAAACTCGGCCCAAAATTAAAATTGCAGTCTGTGCATGAATAAAACCTATTTTGCAACACAGAGAAACATATCTGAAGGTTTTAGAAGTGTTTTGCATGATTTTTGAAGTTAGAGCCTGAAATGTCAGAAAACAGCGTTTCAGCACATAACAAACTTGGTTCTGGTAATGCAAGCTGAAACTCGGCCAAAAATTAAAATTGCAGTCTGTGCATGAATAAAACCTATTTTGCAACACAGAGAAACATATCTGAAGGTGTTAGAAGTGTTTTGCATGATTTTTCAAGTTAGAGCCTGAAATGTCAGAAAACGCCGTTTCAGCACATAACAAACTTGGTTCAGGCAATGCAAGCTGAAACTCGGCCCAAAATTAAAATTGCAGTCTGTGCATGAATAAAACCTATTTTTCAACACAGAGAAACATATCTGAAGGTGTTAGAAGTGTTTTGCATGATTTTTGAAGTTAGAGCCTGAAATGTCAGAAAACGGCGTTTCAGCACATAACAAACTCGGTTCAGGCAATGCAAGCTGAAACTCGGCCAAAAATTAAAATTGCAATCTGTGCATGAATAAAACCTATTTTGCAACACAGAGAAACATATCTGAAGGTGTTAGAAGTGTTTTGCATGATTTTTGAAGTTAGAGCCTGAAATGTCAGAAAACGGCGTATCAGCACATAACAAACTCGGTTCAGGCAATGCAAGCTGAAACTCGGCCAAAAATTAAAATTGCAGTCTGTGCATGAATAAAACCTATTTTGCAACACAGAGAAACATATCTGAAGGTGTTAGAAGTGTTTTGCATGATTTTTGAAGTTAGAGCCTGAAATGTCAGAAAACGGCGTTTCAGCACATAACAAACTCGGTTCAGGCAATGCAAGCTGAAACTCGGCCAAAAATTAAAATTGCAGTCTGTGCATGAATAAAACCTATTTTGCAACACAGAGAATTATATCTGAAGGTGTTAGAAGTGTTTTGCATGATTTTTGAAGTTAGAGCCTGAAATGTCAGAAAACGGCGTTTCAGCACATAACAAACTCGGTTCAGGCAATGCAAGCTGAAACTCGGCCAAAAATTAAAATTGCAGTCTGTGCATGAATAAAACCTATTTTGCAACACAGAGAAACATATCTGAAGGTGTTAGAAGTGTTTTGCATGATTTTTGAAGTTAGAGCCTGAAATGTCAGAAAACGGTGTTTTAGCACATAAAAACTTGGTTCTGGTAATGCAAGCTGAAACTCGGCCAAAAATTAAAATTGCAGTCTGTGCATTAATAAAACCTATTTTGCAACACAGAGAAACATATCTGAAGGTGTTAGAAGTGTTTTGCATGATTTTTGAAGTTAGAGCCTGAAATGTCAGAAAACGCCGTTTCAGCACATAACAAACTTGGTTCAGGCAATGCAAGCTGAAACTCGGCCCAAAATTAAAATTGCAGTCTGTGCATGAATAAAACCTATTTTGCAACACAGAGAAACATATCTGAAGGTGTTAGAAGTGTTTTGCATGATTTTTGAAGTTAGAGCCTGAAATGTCAGAAAACGGTGTTTTAGCACATAACAAACTTGGTTCAGGCAATGCAAGCTGAAACTCGGCCAAAAATTAAAATTGCAGTCTGTGCAATAATAAAACCTATTTTGCAACACAGAGAAACATATCTGAAGGTGTTAGAAGTGTTTTGCATGATTTTTGAAGTTAGAGCCTGAAATGTCAGAAAACGGCGTTTCAGCACATAACAAACTTGGTTCAGGCAATGCAAGCTGAAACTCGGCCCAAAATTAAAATTGCAGTCTGTGCATGAATAAAACCTATTTTTCAACACAGAGAAACATATCTGAAGGTGTTAGAAGTGTTTTGCATGATTTTTGAAGTTAGAGCCTGAAATGTCAGAAAACGGCGTTTCAGCACATAACAAACTTGGTTCTGGCAATGCAAGCTGAAACTCGGTCCAAAATTAAAATTGCAGTCTGTGCATGAATAAAACCTATTTTGCAACACAGAGAAACAAATCTGAAGGTGTTAGAAGTGTTTTGCATGATTTTTGAAGTTAGAGCCTGAAATGTCAGAAAAAGGCTTTTCAGCACATAACAAACTTGGTTCTGGCAATGCAAGCTGAAACTCGGCCCAAAATTAAAATTGCAGTCTGTGCATGAATAAAACCTATTTTGCAACACAGAGAAACATATCTGAAGGTTTTAGAAGTGTTTTGCATGATTTTTGAAGTTAGAGCCTGAAATGTCAGAAAACGGCGTTTCAGCACATAACAAACTTGGTTCAGGCAATGCAAGCTGAAACTCGGCCCAAAATTAAAATTGCAGTCTGTGCATGAATAAAACCTATTTTTCAACACAGAGAAACATATCTGAAGGTGTTAGAAGTGTTTTGCATGATTTTTGAAGTTAGAGCCTGAAATGTCAGAAAACGGCGTTTCAGCACATAACAAACTTGGTTCTGGCAATGCAAGCTGAAACTCGGTCCAAAATTAAAATTGCAGTCTGTGCATGAATAAAACCTATTTTGCAACACAGAGAAACAAATCTGAAGGTGTTAGAAGTGTTTTGCATGATTTTTGAAGTTAGAGCCTGAAATGTCAGAAAAAGGCTTTTCAGCACATAAAAAACTTGGTTCAGGCAATGCAAGCTGAAACTCGGCCCAAAATTAAAATTGCAGTCTGTGCATGAATAAAACCTATTTTTCAACACAGAGAAACATATCTGAAGGTGTTAGAAGTGTTTTGCATGATTTTTGAAGTTAGAGCCTGAAATGTCAGAAAACGGCGTTTCAGCACATAACAAACTTGGTTCTGGCAATGCAAGCTGAAACTCGGTCCAAAATTAAAATTGCAGTCTGTGCATGAATAAAACCTATTTTGCAACACAGAGAAACATATCTGAAGGTGTTAGAAGTGTTTTGCATGATTTTTGAAGTTAGAGCCTGAAATGTCAGAAAACAGCGTTTCAGCACATAACAAACTTGGTTCTGGTAATGCAAGCTGAAACTCGGCCAAAAATTAAAATTGCAGTCTGTGCATGAATAAAACCTATTTTGCAACACAGAGAAACATATCTGAAGGTGTTAGAAGTGTTTTGCATGATTTTTGAAGTTAGAGCCTGAAATGTCAGAAAACGGCGTTTTAGCACATAACAAACTCGGTTCAGGCAATGCAAGCTGAAACTCGGCCAAAAATTAAAATTGCAGTCTGTGCATGAATAAAACCTATTTTGCAACACAGAGAAACATATCTGAAGGTGTTAGAAGTGTTTTGCATGATTTTTGAAGTCAGAGCCTGAAATGTCAGAAAACGGTGTTTTAGCACATAAAAAACTTGGTTCTGGTAATGCAAGCTGAAACTCGGCCAAAAATTAAAATTGCAGTCTGTGCATTAATAAAACCTATTTTGCAACACAGAGAAACATATCTGAAGGTGTTAGAAGTGTTTTGCATGATTTTTGAAGTTAGAGCCTGAAATGTCAGAAAACGCCGTTTCAGCACATAACAAACTTGGTTCAGGCAATGCAAGCTGAAACTCGGCCCAAAATTAAAATTGCAGTCTGTGCATGAATAAAACCTATTTTGCAACACAGAGAAACATATCTGAAGGTGTTAGAAGTGTTTTGCATGATTTTTGAAGTTAGAGCCTGAAATGTCAGAAAAAGGCTTTTCAGCGCATAACAAACTTGGTTCTGGCAATGCAAGCTGAAACTCGGCCCAAAATTAAAATTGCAGTCTGTGCATGAATAAAACCTATTTTGCAACACAGAGAAACATATCTGAAGGTTTTAGAAGTGTTTTGCATGATTTTTGAAGTTAGAGCCTGAAATGTCAGAAAACGGCGTTTCAGCACATAACAAACTTGGTTCAGGCAATGCAAGCTGAAACTCGGCCCAAAATTAAAATTGCAGTCTGTGCATGAATAAAACCTATTTGTCAACACAGAGAAACATATCTGAAGGTGTTAGAAGTGTTTTGCATGATTTTTGAAGTTAGAGCCTGAAATGTCAGAAAACGGCGTTTCAGCACATAACAAACTTGGTTCTGGCAATGCAAGCTGAAACTCGGTCCAAAGTTAAAATTGCAGTCTGTGCATGAATAAAACCTATTTTGCAACACAGAGAAATAAATCTGAAGGTGTTAGAAGTGTTTTGCATGATTTTTGAAGTTAGAGCCTGAAATGTCAGAAAAAGGCTTTTCAGCACATAACAAACTTGGTTCTGGCAATGCAAGCTGAAACTCGGCCCAAAATTAAAATTGCAGTCTGTGCATGAATAAAACCTATTTTGCAACACAGAGAAACATATCTGAAGGTTTTAGAAGTGTTTTGCATGATTTTTGAAGTTAGAGCCTGAAATGTCAGAAAACAGCGTTTCAGCACATAACAAACTTGGTTCTGGTAATGCAAGCTGAAACTCGGCCAAAAATTAAAATTGCAGTCTGTGCATGAATAAAACCTATTTTGCAACACAGAGAAACATATCTGAAGGTGTTAGAAGTGTTTTGCATGATTTTTGAAGTTAGAGCCTGAAATGTCAGAAAACAGCGTTTCAGCACATAACAAACTTGGTTCTGGTAATGCAAGCTGAAACTCGGCCAAAAATTAAAATTGCAGTCTGTGCATGAATAAAACCTATTTTGCAACACAGAGAAACATATCTGAAGGTGTTAGAAGTGTTTTGCATGATTTTTGAAGTTAGAGCCTGAAATGTCAGAAAACGGCGTTTCAGCACATAACAAACTCGGTTCAGGCAATGCAAGCTGAAACTCGGCCAAAAATTAAAATTGCAGTCTGTGCATGAATAAAACCTATTTTGCAACACAGAGAAACATATCTGAAGGTGTTAGAAGTGTTTTGCATGATTTTTGAAGTCAGAGCCTGAAATGTCAGAAAACGGTGTTTTAGCACATAAAAAACTTGGTTCTGGTAATGCAAGCTGAAACTCGGCCAAAAATTAAAATTGCAGTCTGTGCATTAATAAAACCTATTTTACAACACAGAGAAACATATCTGAAGGTGTTAGAAGTGTTTTGCATGATTTTTGAAGTTAGAGCCTGAAATGTCAGAAAACGCCGTTTCAGCACATAACAAACTTGGTTCAGGCAATGCAAGCTGAAACTCGGCCAAAAATTTAAATTGCAGTCTGTGCATTAATAAAACCTATTTTGCAACACAGAGAAACATATCTGAAGGTGTTAGAAGTGTTTTGCATGATTTTTGAAGTTAGAGCCTGAAATGTCAGAAAACGGTGTTTTAGCACATAACAAACTTGGTTCAGGCAATGCAAGCTGAAACTCGGCCCAAAATTAAAATTGCAGTCTGTGCATGAATAAAACCTATTTTTCAACACAGAGAAACATATCTGAAGGTGTTAGAAGTGTTTTGCATGATTTTTGAAGTTAGAGCCTGAAATGTCAGAAAACGGCGTTTCAGCACATAACAAACTTGGTTCTGGCAATGCAAGCTGAAACTCGGTCCAAAATTAAAATTGCAGTCTGTGCATGAATAAAACCTATTTTGCAACACAGAGAAACAAATCTGAAGGTGTTAGAAGTGTTTTGCATGATTTTTGAAGTTAGAGCCTGAAATGTCAGAAAAAGGCTTTTCAGCACATAACAAACTTGGTTCTGGCAATGCAAGCTGAAACTCGGCCCAAAATTAAAATTGCAGTCTGTGCATGAATAAAACCTATTTTGCAACACAGAGAAACATATCTGAAGGTTTTAGAAGTGTTTTGCATAATTTTTGAAGTTAGAGCCTGAAATGTCAGAAAACGGCGTTTCAGCACATAACAAACTTGGTTCAGGCAATGCAAGCTGAAACTCGGCCCAAAATTAAAATTGCAGTCTGTGCATGAATAAAACCTATTTTTCAACACAGAGAAACATATCTGAAGGTGTTAGAAGTGTTTTGCATGATTTTTGAAGTTAGAGCCTGAAATGTCAGAAAACGGCGTTTCAGCACATAACAAACTTGGTTCTGGCAATGCAAGCTGAAACTCGGTCCAAAATTAAAATTGCAGTCTGTGCATGAATAAAACCTATTTTGCAACACAGAGAAACAAATCTGAAGGTGTTAGAAGTGTTTTGCATGATTTTTGAAGTTAGAGCCTGAAATGTCAGAAAAAGGCTTTTCAGCACATAACAAACTTGGTTCAGGCAATGCAAGCTGAAACTCGGCCCAAAATTAAAATTGCAGTCTGTGCATGAATAAAACCTATTTTTCAACACAGAGAAACATATCTGAAGGTGTTAGAAATGTTTTGCATGATTTTTGAAGTTAGAGCCTGAAATGTCAGAAAACGGCGTTTCAGCACATAACAAACTTGGTTCTGGCAATGCAAGCTGAAACTCGGTCCAAAATTAAAATTGCAGTCTGTGCATGAATAAAACCTATTTTGCAACACAGAGAAACATATCTGAAGGTGTTAGAAGTGTTTTGCATGATTTTTGAAGTTAGAGCCTGAAATGTCAGAAAACAGCGTTTCAGCACATAACAAACTTGGTTCTGGTAATGCAAGCTGAAACTCGGCCAAAAATTAAAATTGCAGTCTGTGCATGAATAAAACCTATTTTGCAACACAGAGAAACATATCTGAAGGTGTTAGAAGTGTTTTGCATGATTTTTGAAGTTAGAGCCTGAAATGTCAGAAAACGGTGTTTTAGCACATAACAAACTTCGTTCTGGTAATGCAAGCTGAAACTCGGCCAAAAATTAAAATTGCAGTCTGTGCATGAATAAAACCTATTTTTCAACACAGAGAAACATATCTGAAGGTGTTAGAAGTGTTTTGCATGATTTTTGAAGTTAGAGCCTGAAATGTCAGAAAACGCCGTTTCAGCACATAACAAACTTGGTTCAGGCAATGCAAGCTGAAACTCGGCCCAAAATTAAAATTGCAGTCTGTGCATGAATAAAACCTATTTTGCAACACAGAGAAACATATCTGAAGGTGTTAGAAGTGTTTTGCATGATTTTTGAAGTTAGAGCCTGAAATGTCAGAAAACGGCGTTTCAGCACTTAACAAACTTGGTTCAGGCAATGCAAGCTGAAACTCGGCCCAAAATTAAAATTGCAGTCTGTGCATGAATAAAACCTATTTTGCAACACAGAGAAACATATCTGAAGGTGTTAGAAGTGTTTTGCATGATTTTTGAAGTTAGAGCCTGAAATGTCAGAAAACGGCGTTTCAGCACTTAACAAACTTGGTTCTGGCAATGCAAGCTGAAACTCGGCCAAAAATTAAAATTGCAGTCTGTGCGTGTATAAAACCTATTTTGCAACACAGAGAAACATATCTGAAGGTGTTAGAAGTGTTTTGCATGATTTTTGAAGTTAGAGCCTGAAATGTCAGAAAACAGCGTTTCAGAACATAACAGACTTGGTTCAGGCAATGCAAGCTGAAACTCGGCCCAAAATTAAAATTGCAGTCTGTGCATGAATAAAACCTATTTTGCAACACAGAGAAACATATCTGAAGGTGTTAGAAGTGTTTTGCATGATTTTTGAAGTTAGAGCCTGAAATGTCAGAAAACGGCGTTTCAGCACATAACAAACTTGGTTCAGGCAATGCAAGCTGAAACTCGGCCCAAAATTAAAATTGCAGTCTGTGCATGAATAAAACCTATTTGTCAACACAGAGAAACATATCTGAAGGTGTTAGAAGTGTTTTGCATGATTTTTGAAGTTAGAGCCTGAAATGTCAGAAAACGGCGTTTCAGCACATAACAAACTTGGTTCTGGCAATGCAAGCTGAAACTCGGTCCAAAGTTAAAATTGCAGTCTGTGCATGAATAAAACCTATTTTGCAACACAGAGAAATAAATCTGAAGGTGTTAGAAGTGTTTTGCATGATTTTTGAAGTTAGAGCCTGAAATGTCAGAAAAAGGCTTTTCAGCACATAACAAACTTGGTTCTGGCAATGCAAGCTGAAACTCGGCCCAAAATTAAAATTGCAGTCTGTGCATGAATAAAACCTATTTTGCAACACAGAGAAACATATCTGAAGGTTTTAGAAGTGTTTTGCATGATTTTTGAAGTTAGAGCCTGAAATGTCAGAAAACAGCGTTTCAGCACATAACAAACTTGGTTCTGGTAATGCAAGCTGAAACTCGGCCAAAAATTAAAATTGCAGTCTGTGCATGAATAAAACCTATTTTGCAACACAGAGAAACATATCTGAAGGTGTTAGAAGTGTTTTGCATGATTTTTGAAGTTAGAGCCTGAAATGTCAGAAAACAGCGTTTCAGCACATAACAAACTTGGTTCTGGTAATGCAAGCTGAAACTCGGCCAAAAATTTAAATTGCAGTCTGTGCATGAATAAAACCTATTTTGCAACACAGAGAAACATATCTGAAGGTGTTAGAAGTGTTTTGCATGATTTTTGAAGTTAGAGCCTGAAATGTCAGAAAACGGCGTTTCAGCACATAACAAACTCGGTTCAGGCAATGCAAGCTGAAACTCGGCCAAAAATTAAAATTGCAGTCTGTGCATGAATAAAACCTATTTTGCAACACAGAGAAACATATCTGAAGGTGTTAGAAGTGTTTTGCATGATTTTTGAAGTCAGAGCCTGAAATGTCAGAAAACGGTGTTTTAGCACATAAAAAACTTGGTTCTGGTAATGCAAGCTGAAACTCGGCCAAAAATTAAAATTGCAGTCTGTGCATTAATAAAACCTATTTTACAACACAGAGAAACATATCTGAAGGTGTTAGAAGTGTTTTGCATGATTTTTGAAGTTAGAGCCTGAAATGTCAGAAAACGCCGTTTCAGCACATAACAAACTTGGTTCAGGCAATGCAAGCTGAAACTCGGCCAAAAATTTAAATTGCAGTCTGTGCATTAATAAAACCTATTTTGCAACACAGAGAAACATATCTGAAGGTGTTAGAAGTGTTTTGCATGATTTTTGAAGTTAGAGCCTGAAATGTCAGAAAACGGTGTTTTAGCACATAACAAACTTGGTTCAGGCAATGCAAGCTGAAACTCGGCCCAAAATTAAAATTGCAGTCTGTGCATGAATAAAACCTATTTTTCAACACAGAGAAACATATCTGAAGGTGTTAGAAGTGTTTTGCATGATTTTTGAAGTTAGAGCCTGAAATGTCAGAAAACGGCGTTTCAGCACATAACAAACTTGGTTCTGGCAATGCAAGCTGAAACTCGGTCCAAAATTAAAATTGCAGTCTGTGCATGAATAAAACCTATTTTGCAACACAGAGAAACAAATCTGAAGGTGTTAGAAGTGTTTTGCATGATTTTTGAAGTTAGAGCCTGAAATGTCAGAAAAAGGCTTTTCAGCACATAACAAACTTGGTTCTGGCAATGCAAGCTGAAACTCGGCCCAAAATTAAAATTGCAGTCTGTGCATGAATAAAACCTATTTTGCAACACAGAGAAACATATCTGAAGGTTTTAGAAGTGTTTTGCATAATTTTTGAAGTTAGAGCCTGAAATGTCAGAAAACGGCGTTTCAGCACATAACAAACTTGGTTCAGGCAATGCAAGCTGAAACTCGGCCCAAAATTAAAATTGCAGTCTGTGCATGAATAAAACCTATTTTTCAACACAGAGAAACATATCTGAAGGTGTTAGAAGTGTTTTGCATGATTTTTGAAGTTAGAGCCTGAAATGTCAGAAAACGGCGTTTCAGCACATAACAAACTTGGTTCTGGCAATGCAAGCTGAAACTCGGTCCAAAATTAAAATTGCAGTCTGTGCATGAATAAAACCTATTTTGCAACACAGAGAAACAAATCTGAAGGTGTTAGAAGTGTTTTGCATGATTTTTGAAGTTAGAGCCTGAAATGTCAGAAAAAGGCTTTTCAGCACATAACAAACTTGGTTCAGGCAATGCAAGCTGAAACTCGGCCCAAAATTAAAATTGCAGTCTGTGCATGAATAAAACCTATTTTTCAACACAGAGAAACATATCTGAAGGTGTTAGAAATGTTTTGCATGATTTTTGAAGTTAGAGCCTGAAATGTCAGAAAACGGCGTTTCAGCACATAACAAACTTGGTTCTGGCAATGCAAGCTGAAACTCGGTCCAAAATTAAAATTGCAGTCTGTGCATGAATAAAACCTATTTTGCAACACAGAGAAACATATCTGAAGGTGTTAGAAGTGTTTTGCATGATTTTTGAAGTTAGAGCCTGAAATGTCAGAAAACAGCGTTTCAGCACATAACAAACTTGGTTCTGGTAATGCAAGCTGAAACTCGGCCAAAAATTAAAATTGCAGTCTGTGCATGAATAAAACCTATTTTGCAACACAGAGAAACATATCTGAAGGTGTTAGAAGTGTTTTGCATGATTTTTGAAGTTAGAGCCTGAAATGTCAGAAAACGGTGTTTTAGCACATAACAAACTTGGTTCTGGTAATGCAAGCTGAAACTCGGCCAAAAATTAAAATTGCAGTCTGTGCATGAATAAAACCTATTTTTCAACACAGAGAAACATATCTGAAGGTGTTAGAAGTGTTTTGCATGATTTTTGAAGTTAGAGCCTGAAATGTCAGAAAACGCCGTTTCAGCACATAACAAACTTGGTTCAGGCAATGCAAGCTGAAACTCGGCCCAAAATTAAAATTGCAGTCTGTGCATGAATAAAACCTATTTTGCAACACAGAGAAACATATCTGAAGGTGTTAGAAGTGTTTTGCATGATTTTTGAAGTTAGAGCCTGAAATGTCAGAAAACGGCGTTTCAGCACTTAACAAACTTGGTTCAGGCAATGCAAGCTGAAACTCGGCCCAAAATTAAAATTGCAGTCTGTGCATGAATAAAACCTATTTTGCAACACAGAGAAACATATCTGAAGGTGTTAGAAGTGTTTTGCATGATTTTTGAAGTTAGAGCCTGAAATGTCAGAAAACGGCGTTTCAGCACTTAACAAACTTGGTTCTGGCAATGCAAGCTGAAACTCGGCCAAAAATTAAAATTGCAGTCTGTGCGTGTATAAAACCTATTTTGCAACACAGAGAAACATATCTGAAGGTGTTAGAAGTGTTTTGCATGATTTTTGAAGTTAGAGCCTGAAATGTCAGAAAACAGCGTTTCAGAACATAACAGACTTGGTTCAGGCAATGCAAGCTGAAACTCGGCCCAAAATTAAAATTGCAGTCTGTGCATGAATAAAACCTATTTTGCAACACAGAGAAACATATCTGAAGGTGTTAGAAGTGTTTTGCATGATTTTTGAAGTTAGAGCCTGAAATGTCAGAAAACGCCGTTTCAGCACATAACAAACTTGGTTCAGGCAATGCAAGCTGAAACTCGGCCCAAAATTAAAATTGCAGTCTGTGCATGAATAAAACCTATTTTTCAACACAGAGAAATATATCTGAAGGTGTTAGAAGTGTTTTGCATGATTTTTGAAATTAGAGCCTGAAATGTCAAAAAACGGCGTTTCAGCACATAACAAACTTGGTTCAGGCAATGCAAGCTGAAACTCGGTCCAAAATTAAAATTGCAGTCTGTGCATGAATAAAACCTATTTTGCAACACAGAGAAACAAATCTGAAGGTGTTAGAAGTGTTTTGCATGATTTTTGAAGTTAGAGCCTGAAATGTCAGAAAAAGGCTTTTCAGCACATAACAAACTTGGTTCTGGCAATGCAAGCTGAAACTCGGCCCAAAATTAAAATTGCAGTCTGTGCATGAATAAAACCTATTTTGCAACACAGAGAAACATATCTGAAGGTTTTAGAAGTGTTTTGCATGATTTTTGAAGTTAGAGCCTGAAATGTCAGAAAACAGCGTTTCAGCACATAACAAACTTGGTTCTGGTAATGCAAGCTGAAACTCGGCCAAAAATTTAAATTGCAGTCTGTGCATGAATAAAACCTATTTTGCAACACAGAGAAACATATCTGAAGGTGTTAGAAGTGTTTTGCATGATTTTTGAAGTTAGAGCCTGAAATGTCAGAAAACGCCGTTTCAGCACATAACAAACTTGGTTCAGGCAATGCAAGCTGAAACTCGGCCCAAAATTAAAATTGCAGTCTGTGCATGAATAAAACCTATTTTTCAACACATAGAAACATATCTGAAGGTGTTAGAAGTGTTTTGCATGATTTTTGAAGTTAGAGCCTGAAATGTCAGAAAACAGCGTTTCAGCACATAACAAACTTGGTTCTGGTAATGCAAGCTGAAACTCGGCCAAAAATTAAAATTGCAGTCTGTGCATGAATAAAACCTATTTTGCAACACAGAGAAACATATCTGAAGGTGTTAGAAGTGTTTTGCATGATTTTTGAAGTTAGAGCCTGAAATGTCAGAAAACGGCGTTTCAGCACATAACAAACTCGGTTCAGGCAATGCAAGCTGAAACTCGGCCAAAAATTAAAATTGCAGTCTGTGCATGAATAAAACCTATTTTGCAACACAGAGAAAGACATCTGAAGGTTTTAGAAGTGTTTTGCATGATTTTTGAAGTTAGAGCCTGAAATGTCAGAAAACAGCGTTTCAGCACATAACAAACTTGGTTCTGGTAATGCAAGCTGAAACTCGGCCAAAAATTTAAATTGCAGTCTGTGCATGAATAAAACCTATTTTGCAACACAGAGAAACATATCTGAAGGTGTTAGAAGTGTTTTGCATGATTTTTGAAGTTAGAGCCTGAAATGTCAGAAAACTGTGTTTTAGCACATAACAAACTTGGTTCTGGCAATGCAAGCTGAAACTCGGTCCAAAATTAAAATTGCAGTCTGTGCATGAATAAAACCTATTTTTCAACACAGAGAAACATATCTGAAGGTGTTAGAAGTGTTTTGCATGATTTTTGAAGTTAGAGCCTGAAATGTCAGAAAACGGCGTTTCAGCACATAACAAACTTGGTTCTGGCAATGCAAGCTGAAACTCGGTCCAAAATTAAAATTGCAGTCTGTGCATGAATAAAACCTATTTTGCAACACAGAGAAACAAATCTGAAGGTGTTAGAAGTGTTTTGCATGATTTTTGAAGTTAGAGCCTGAAATGTCAGAAAAAGGCTTTTCAGCACATAACAAACTTGGTTCTGGCAATGCAAGCTGAAACTCGGCCCAAAATTAAAATTGCAGTCTGTGCATGAATAAAACCTATTTTGCAACACAGAGAAACATATCTGAAGGTTTTAGAAGTGTTTTGCATAATTTTTGAAGTTAGAGCCTGAAATGTCAGAAAACGGCGTTTCAGCACATAACAAACTTGGTTCAGGCAATGCAAGCTGAAACTCGGCCCAAAATTAAAATTGCAGTCTGTGCATGAATAAAACCTATTTTTCAACACAGAGAAACATATCTGAAGGTGTTAGAAGTGTTTTGCATGATTTTTGAAGTTAGAGCCTGAAATGTCAGAAAACGGCGTTTCAGCACATAACAAACTTGGTTCTGGCAATGCAAGCTGAAACTCGGTCCAAAATTAAAATTGCAGTCTGTGCATGAATAAAACCTATTTTGCAACACAGAGAAACAAATCTGAAGGTGTTAGAAGTGTTTTGCATGATTTTTGAAGTTAGAGCCTGAAATGTCAGAAAAAGGCTTTTCAGCACATAACAAACTTGGTTCAGGCAATGCAAGCTGAAACTCGGCCCAAAATTAAAATTGCAGTCTGTGCATGAATAAAACCTATTTTTCAACACAGAGAAACATATCTGAAGGTGTTAGAAATGTTTTGCATGATTTTTGAAGTTAGAGCCTGAAATGTCAGAAAACGGCGTTTCAGCACATAACAAACTTGGTTCTGGCAATGCAAGCTGAAACTCGGTCCAAAATTAAAATTGCAGTCTGTGCATGAATAAAACCTATTTTGCAACACAGAGAAACATATCTGAAGGTGTTAGAAGTGTTTTGCATGATTTTTGAAGTTAGAGCCTGAAATGTCAGAAAACAGCGTTTCAGCACATAACAAACTTGGTTCTGGTAATGCAAGCTGAAACTCGGCCAAAAATTAAAATTGCAGTCTGTGCATGAATAAAACCTATTTTGCAACACAGAGAAACATATCTGAAGGTGTTAGAAGTGTTTTGCATGATTTTTGAAGTTAGAGCCTGAAATGTCAGAAAACGGTGTTTTAGCACATAACAAACTTGGTTCTGGTAATGCAAGCTGAAACTCGGCCAAAAATTAAAATTGCAGTCTGTGCATGAATAAAACCTATTTTTCAACACAGAGAAACATATCTGAAGGTGTTAGAAGTGTTTTGCATGATTTTTGAAGTTAGAGCCTGAAATGTCAGAAAACGCCGTTTCAGCACATAACAAACTTGGTTCAGGCAATGCAAGCTGAAACTCGGCCCAAAATTAAAATTGCAGTCTGTGCATGAATAAAACCTATTTTGCAACACAGAGAAACATATCTGAAGGTGTTAGAAGTGTTTTGCATGATTTTTGAAGTTAGAGCCTGAAATGTCAGAAAACGGCGTTTCAGCACTTAACAAACTTGGTTCAGGCAATGCAAGCTGAAACTCGGCCCAAAATTAAAATTGCAGTCTGTGCATGAATAAAACCTATTTTGCAACACAGAGAAACATATCTGAAGGTGTTAGAAGTGTTTTGCATGATTTTTGAAGTTAGAGCCTGAAATGTCAGAAAACGGCGTTTCAGCACTTAACAAACTTGGTTCTGGCAATGCAAGCTGAAACTCGGCCAAAAATTAAAATTGCAGTCTGTGCGTGTATAAAACCTATTTTGCAACACAGAGAAACATATCTGAAGGTGTTAGAAGTGTTTTGCATGATTTTTGAAGTTAGAGCCTGAAATGTCAGAAAACAGCGTTTCAGAACATAACAGACTTGGTTCAGGCAATGCAAGCTGAAACTCGGCCCAAAATTAAAATTGCAGTCTGTGCATGAATAAAACCTATTTTGCAACACAGAGAAACATATCTGAAGGTGTTAGAAGTGTTTTGCATGATTTTTGAAGTTAGAGCCTGAAATGTCAGAAAACGGCGTTTCAGCACATAACAAACTTGGTTCAGGCAATGCAAGCTGAAACTCGGCCCAAAATTAAAATTGCAGTCTGTGCATGAATAAAACCTATTTGTCAACACAGAGAAACATATCTGAAGGTGTTAGAAGTGTTTTGCATGATTTTTGAAGTTAGAGCCTGAAATGTCAGAAAACGGCGTTTCAGCACATAACAAACTTGGTTCTGGCAATGCAAGCTGAAACTCGGTCCAAAGTTAAAATTGCAGTCTGTGCATGAATAAAACCTATTTTGCAACACAGAGAAATAAATCTGAAGGTGTTAGAAGTGTTTTGCATGATTTTTGAAGTTAGAGCCTGAAATGTCAGAAAAAGGCTTTTCAGCACATAACAAACTTGGTTCTGGCAATGCAAGCTGAAACTCGGCCCAAAATTAAAATTGCAGTCTGTGCATGAATAAAACCTATTTTGCAACACAGAGAAACATATCTGAAGGTTTTAGAAGTGTTTTGCATGATTTTTGAAGTTAGAGCCTGAAATGTCAGAAAACAGCGTTTCAGCACATAACAAACTTGGTTCTGGTAATGCAAGCTGAAACTCGGCCAAAAATTAAAATTGCAGTCTGTGCATGAATAAAACCTATTTTGCAACACAGAGAAACATATCTGAAGGTGTTAGAAGTGTTTTGCATGATTTTTGAAGTTAGAGCCTGAAATGTCAGAAAACAGCGTTTCAGCACATAACAAACTTGGTTCTGGTAATGCAAGCTGAAACTCGGCCAAAAATTTAAATTGCAGTCTGTGCATGAATAAAACCTATTTTGCAACACAGAGAAACATATCTGAAGGTGTTAGAAGTGTTTTGCATGATTTTTGAAGTTAGAGCCTGAAATGTCAGAAAACGGCGTTTCAGCACATAACAAACTCGGTTCAGGCAATGCAAGCTGAAACTCGGCCAAAAATTAAAATTGCAGTCTGTGCATGAATAAAACCTATTTTGCAACACAGAGAAACATATCTGAAGGTGTTAGAAGTGTTTTGCATGATTTTTGAAGTCAGAGCCTGAAATGTCAGAAAACGGTGTTTTAGCACATAAAAAACTTGGTTCTGGTAATGCAAGCTGAAACTCGGCCAAAAATTAAAATTGCAGTCTGTGCATTAATAAAACCTATTTTACAACACAGAGAAACATATCTGAAGGTGTTAGAAGTGTTTTGCATGATTTTTGAAGTTAGAGCCTGAAATGTCAGAAAACGCCGTTTCAGCACATAACAAACTTGGTTCAGGCAATGCAAGCTGAAACTCGGCCAAAAATTTAAATTGCAGTCTGTGCATTAATAAAACCTATTTTGCAACACAGAGAAACATATCTGAAGGTGTTAGAAGTGTTTTGCATGATTTTTGAAGTTAGAGCCTGAAATGTCAGAAAACGGTGTTTTAGCACATAACAAACTTGGTTCAGGCAATGCAAGCTGAAACTCGGCCCAAAATTAAAATTGCAGTCTGTGCATGAATAAAACCTATTTTTCAACACAGAGAAACATATCTGAAGGTGTTAGAAGTGTTTTGCATGATTTTTGAAGTTAGAGCCTGAAATGTCAGAAAACGGCGTTTCAGCACATAACAAACTTGGTTCTGGCAATGCAAGCTGAAACTCGGTCCAAAATTAAAATTGCAGTCTGTGCATGAATAAAACCTATTTTGCAACACAGAGAAACAAATCTGAAGGTGTTAGAAGTGTTTTGCATGATTTTTGAAGTTAGAGCCTGAAATGTCAGAAAAAGGCTTTTCAGCACATAACAAACTTGGTTCTGGCAATGCAAGCTGAAACTCGGCCCAAAATTAAAATTGCAGTCTGTGCATGAATAAAACCTATTTTGCAACACAGAGAAACATATCTGAAGGTTTTAGAAGTGTTTTGCATAATTTTTGAAGTTAGAGCCTGAAATGTCAGAAAACGGCGTTTCAGCACATAACAAACTTGGTTCAGGCAATGCAAGCTGAAACTCGGCCCAAAATTAAAATTGCAGTCTGTGCATGAATAAAACCTATTTTTCAACACAGAGAAACATATCTGAAGGTGTTAGAAGTGTTTTGCATGATTTTTGAAGTTAGAGCCTGAAATGTCAGAAAACGGCGTTTCAGCACATAACAAACTTGGTTCTGGCAATGCAAGCTGAAACTCGGTCCAAAATTAAAATTGCAGTCTGTGCATGAATAAAACCTATTTTGCAACACAGAGAAACAAATCTGAAGGTGTTAGAAGTGTTTTGCATGATTTTTGAAGTTAGAGCCTGAAATGTCAGAAAAAGGCTTTTCAGCACATAACAAACTTGGTTCAGGCAATGCAAGCTGAAACTCGGCCCAAAATTAAAATTGCAGTCTGTGCATGAATAAAACCTATTTTTCAACACAGAGAAACATATCTGAAGGTGTTAGAAATGTTTTGCATGATTTTTGAAGTTAGAGCCTGAAATGTCAGAAAACGGCGTTTCAGCACATAACAAACTTGGTTCTGGCAATGCAAGCTGAAACTCGGTCCAAAATTAAAATTGCAGTCTGTGCATGAATAAAACCTATTTTGCAACACAGAGAAACATATCTGAAGGTGTTAGAAGTGTTTTGCATGATTTTTGAAGTTAGAGCCTGAAATGTCAGAAAACAGCGTTTCAGCACATAACAAACTTGGTTCTGGTAATGCAAGCTGAAACTCGGCCAAAAATTAAAATTGCAGTCTGTGCATGAATAAAACCTATTTTGCAACACAGAGAAACATATCTGAAGGTGTTAGAAGTGTTTTGCATGATTTTTGAAGTTAGAGCCTGAAATGTCAGAAAACGGTGTTTTAGCACATAACAAACTTGGTTCTGGTAATGCAAGCTGAAACTCGGCCAAAAATTAAAATTGCAGTCTGTGCATGAATAAAACCTATTTTTCAACACAGAGAAACATATCTGAAGGTGTTAGAAGTGTTTTGCATGATTTTTGAAGTTAGAGCCTGAAATGTCAGAAAACGCCGTTTCAGCACATAACAAACTTGGTTCAGGCAATGCAAGCTGAAACTCGGCCCAAAATTAAAATTGCAGTCTGTGCATGAATAAAACCTATTTTGCAACACAGAGAAACATATCTGAAGGTGTTAGAAGTGTTTTGCATGATTTTTGAAGTTAGAGCCTGAAATGTCAGAAAACGGCGTTTCAGCACTTAACAAACTTGGTTCAGGCAATGCAAGCTGAAACTCGGCCCAAAATTAAAATTGCAGTCTGTGCATGAATAAAACCTATTTTGCAACACAGAGAAACATATCTGAAGGTGTTAGAAGTGTTTTGCATGATTTTTGAAGTTAGAGCCTGAAATGTCAGAAAACGGCGTTTCAGCACTTAACAAACTTGGTTCTGGCAATGCAAGCTGAAACTCGGCCAAAAATTAAAATTGCAGTCTGTGCGTGTATAAAACCTATTTTGCAACACAGAGAAACATATCTGAAGGTGTTAGAAGTGTTTTGCATGATTTTTGAAGTTAGAGCCTGAAATGTCAGAAAACAGCGTTTCAGAACATAACAGACTTGGTTCAGGCAATGCAAGCTGAAACTCGGCCCAAAATTAAAATTGCAGTCTGTGCATGAATAAAACCTATTTTGCAACACAGAGAAACATATCTGAAGGTGTTAGAAGTGTTTTGCATGATTTTTGAAGTTAGAGCCTGAAATGTCAGAAAACGCCGTTTCAGCACATAACAAACTTGGTTCAGGCTATGCAAGCTGAAACTCGGCCCAAAATTAAAATTGCAGTCTGTGCATGAATAAAACCTATTTTTCAACACAGAGAAATATATCTGAAGGTGTTAGAAGTGTTTTGCATGATTTTTGAAATTAGAGCCTGAAATGTCAAAAAACGGCGTTTCAGCACATAACAAACTTGGTTCAGGCAATGCAAGCTGAAACTCGGTCCAAAATTAAAATTGCAGTCTGTGCATGAATAAAACCTATTTTGCAACACAGAGAAACAAATCTGAAGGTGTTAGAAGTGTTTTGCATGATTTTTGAAGTTAGAGCCTGAAATGTCAGAAAAAGGCTTTTCAGCACATAACAAACTTGGTTCTGGCAATGCAAGCTGAAACTCGGCCCAAAATTAAAATTGCAGTCTGTGCATGAATAAAACCTATTTTGCAACACAGAGAAACATATCTGAAGGTTTTAGAAGTGTTTTGCATGATTTTTGAAGTTAGAGCCTGAAATGTCAGAAAACAGCGTTTCAGCACATAACAAACTTGGTTCTGGTAATGCAAGCTGAAACTCGGCCAAAAATTTAAATTGCAGTCTGTGCATGAATAAAACCTATTTTGCAACACAGAGAAACATATCTGAAGGTGTTAGAAGTGTTTTGCATGATTTTTGAAGTTAGAGCCTGAAATGTCAGAAAACGCCGTTTCAGCACATAACAAACTTGGTTCAGGCAATGCAAGCTGAAACTCGGCCCAAAATTAAAATTGCAGTCTGTGCATGAATAAAACCTATTTTTCAACACATAGAAACATATCTGAAGGTGTTAGAAGTGTTTTGCATGATTTTTGAAGTTAGAGCCTGAAATGTCAGAAAACAGCGTTTCAGCACATAACAAACTTGGTTCTGGTAATGCAAGCTGAAACTCGGCCAAAAATTAAAATTGCAGTCTGTGCATGAATAAAACCTATTTTGCAACACAGAGAAACATATCTGAAGGTGTTAGAAGTGTTTTGCATGATTTTTGAAGTTAGAGCCTGAAATGTCAGAAAACGGCGTTTCAGCACATAACAAACTCGGTTCAGGCAATGCAAGCTGAAA
Source organism: Garra rufa (assembly GCF_049309525.1). Lineage (NCBI taxonomy): Eukaryota > Metazoa > Chordata > Actinopteri > Cypriniformes > Cyprinidae > Garra > Garra rufa. The sequence continues at coordinate 25,410,880 of NW_027394276.1, read as the reverse complement.
CTCGGCCAAAAATTAAAATTGCAGTCTGTGCATGAATAAAACCTATTTTGCAACACAGAGAAAGACATCTGAAGGTTTTAGAAGTGTTTTGCATGATTTTTGAAGTTAGAGCCTGAAATGTCAGAAAACAGCGTTTCAGCACATAACAAACTTGGTTCTGGTAATGCAAGCTGAAACTCGGCCAAAAATTTAAATTGCAGTCTGTGCATGAATAAAACCTATTTTGCAACACAGAGAAACATATCTGAAGGTGTTAGAAGTGTTTTGCATGATTTTTGAAGTTAGAGCCTGAAATGTCAGAAAACTGTGTTTTAGCACATAACAAACTTGGTTCTGGCAATGCAAGCTGAAACTCGGTCCAAAATTAAAATTGCAGTCTGTGCATGAATAAAACCTATTTTGCAACACAGAGAAACATATCTGAAGGTGTTAGAAGTGTTTTGCATGATTTTTGAAGTTAGAGCCTGAAATGTCAGAAAACGGCGTTTCAGCACATAACAAACTTGGTTCAGGCAATGCAATCTGCAACTCGGTCCAAAATTAAAATTGCAGTCTGTGCATGAATAAAACCTATTTTGCAACACAGAGAAACATATCTGAAGGTGTTAGAAGTGTTTTGCATGATTTTTGAAGTTAGAGCCTGAAATGTCAGAAAACGGCGTTTCAGCACATATAACAAACTCGGTTCAGGCAATGCAAGCTGAAACTCGGCCAAAAATTAAAATTGCAGTCTGTGCATGAATAAAATCTATTTTGCAACACAGAGAAACATATCTGAAGGTGTTAGAAGTGTTTTGCATGATTTTTGAAGTTAGAGCCTGAAATGTCAGAAAACGCCGTTTCAGCACATAACAAACTTGGTTCAGGCAATGCAAGCTGAAACTCGGCCCAAAATTAAAATTGCAGTCTGTGCATGAATAAAACCTATTTTGCAACACAGAGAAACATATCTGAAGGTGTTAGAAGTGTTTTGCATGATTTTTGAAGTTAGAGCCTGAAATGTCAGAAAACGCCGTTTCAGCACATAACAAACTTGGTTCAGGCAATGCAAGCTGAAACTCGGCCCAAAATTAAAATTGCAGTCTGTGCATGAATAAAACCTATTTTTCAACACAGAGAAACATATCTGAAGGTGTTAGAAGTGTTTTGCATGATTTTTGAAGTTAGAGCCTGAAATGTCAGAAAACGGCGTTTCAGCAATTAACAAACTTGGTTCTGGCAATGCAAGCTGAAACTCGGCCAAAAATTAAAATTGCAGTCTGTGCATGAATAAAACCTATTTTGCAACACAGAGAAACATATCTGAAGGTGTTAGAAGTGTTTTGCATGATTTTTGAAGTTAGAGACTGAAATGTCAGAAAACAGCGTTTCAGCACATAACAGACTTGGTTCAGGCAATGCAAGCTGAAACTCGGCCCAAAATTAAAATTGCAGTCTGTGCATGAATAAAACCTATTTTGCAACACAGAGAAACATATCTGAAGGTGTTAGAAGTGTTTTGCATGATTTTTGAAGTTAGAGCCTGAAATGTCAGAAAACGCCGTTTCAGCACATAACAAACTTGGTTCAGGCAATGCAAGCTGAAACTCGGCCCAAAATTAAAATTGCAGTCTGTGCATGAATAAAACCTATTTTGCAACACAGAGAAACATATCTGAAGGTGTTAGAAGTGTTTTGCATGATTTTTGAAGTTAGAGCCTGAAATGTCAGAAAACGGCGTTTCAGCACTTAACAAACTTGGTTCAGGCAATGCAAGCTGAAACTCGGCCCAAAATTAAAATTGCAGTCTGTGCATGAATAAAACCTATTTTGCAACACAGAGAAACATATCTGAAGTTGTTAGAAGTGTTTTGCATGATTTTTGAAGTTAGAGCCTGAAATGTCAGAAAACGGCGTTTCAGCACATAACAAACTTGGTTCTGGCAATGCAAGCTGAAACTCGGCCAAAAATTAAAATTGCAGTCTGTGCATGTATAAAACCTATTTTGCAACACAGAGAAACATATCTGAAGGTGTTAGAAGTGTTTTGCATGATTTTTGAAGTTAGAGCCTGAAATGTCAGAAAACGCCGTTTCAGCACATAACAAACTTGGTTCAGGCAATGCAAGCTGAAACTCGGCCCAAAATTAAAATTGCAGTCTGTGCATGAATAAAACCTATTTTTCAACACAGAGAAACATATCTGAAGGTGTTAGAAGTGTTTTGCATGATTTTTGAAGTTAGAGCCTGAAATGTCAGAAAACGGCGTTTCAGCACATAACAAACTTGGTTCTGGCAATGCAAGTTGAAACTCGGTCCAAAATTAAAATTGCAGTCTGTGCATGAATAAAACCTATTTTGCAACACAGAGAAACAAATCTGAAGGTGTTAGAAGTGTTTTGCATGATTTTTGAAGTTAGAGCCTGAAATGTCAGAAAAAGGCTTTTCAGCACATAACAAACTTGGTTCTGGCAATGCAAGCTGAAACTCGGCCCAAAATTAAAATTGCAGTCTGTGCATGAATAAAACCTATTTTGCAACACAGAGAAACATATCTGAAGGTTTTAGAAGTGTTTTGCATGATTTTTGAAGTTAGAGCCTGAAATGTCAGAAAACAGCGTTTCAGCACATAACAAACTTGGTTCTGGTAATGCAAGCTGAAACTCGGCCAAAAATTAAAATTGCAGTCTGTGCATGAATAAAACCTATTTTGCAACACAGAGAAACATATCTGAAGGTGTTAGAAGTGTTTTGCATGATTTTTCAAGTTAGAGCCTGAAATGTCAGAAAACGCCGTTTCAGCACATAACAAACTTGGTTCAGGCAATGCAAGCTGAAACTCGGCCCAAAATTAAAATTGCAGTCTGTGCATGAATAAAACCTATTTTTCAACACAGAGAAACATATCTGAAGGTGTTAGAAGTGTTTTGCATGATTTTTGAAGTTAGAGCCTGAAATGTCAGAAAACGCCGTTTCAGCACATAACAAACTTGGTTCAGGCAATGCAAGCTGAAACTCGGCCCAAAATTAAAATTGCAGTCTGTGCATGAATAAAACCTATTTTGCAACACAGAGAAACATATCTGAAGGTGTTAGAAGTGTTTTGCATGATTTTTGAAGTTAGAGCCTGAAATGTCAGAAAACGGCGTTTCAGCACTTAACAAACTTGGTTCAGGCAATGCAAGCTGAAACTCGGCCCAAAATTAAAATTGCAGTCTGTGCATGAATAAAACCTATTTTGCAACACAGAGAAACATATCTGAAGGTGTTAGAAGTGTTTTGCATGATTTTTGAAGTTAGAGCCTGAAATGTCAGAAAACGGCGTTTCAGCACTTAACAAACTTGGTTCTGGCAATGCAAGCTGAAACTCGGCCAAAAATTAAAATTGCAGTCTGTGCGTGTATAAAACCTATTTTGCAACACAGAGAAACATATCTGAAGGTGTTAGAAGTGTTTTGCATGATTTTTGAAGTTAGAGCCTGAAATGTCAGAAAACAGCGTTTCAGAACATAACAGACTTGGTTCAGGCAATGCAAGCTGAAACTCGGCCCAAAATTAAAATTGCAGTCTGTGCATGAATAAAACCTATTTTGCAACACAGAGAAACATATCTGAAGGTGTTAGAAGTGTTTTGCATGATTTTTGAAGTTAGAGCCTGAAATGTCAGAAAACGCCGTTTCAGCACATAACAAACTTGGTTCAGGCAATGCAAGCTGAAACTCGGCCCAAAATTAAAATTGCAGTCTGTGCATGAATAAAACCTATTTTTCAACACAGAGAAATATATCTGAAGGTGTTAGAAGTGTTTTGCATGATTTTTGAAATTAGAGCCTGAAATGTCAAAAAACGGCGTTTCAGCACATAACAAACTTGGTTCAGGCAATGCAAGCTGAAACTCGGTCCAAAATTAAAATTGCAGTCTGTGCATGAATAAAACCTATTTTGCAACACAGAGAAACAAATCTGAAGGTGTTAGAAGTGTTTTGCATGATTTTTGAAGTTAGAGCCTGAAATGTCAGAAAAAGGCTTTTCAGCACATAACAAACTTGGTTCTGGCAATGCAAGCTGAAACTCGGCCCAAAATTAAAATTGCAGTCTGTGCATGAATAAAACCTATTTTGCAACACAGAGAAACATATCTGAAGGTTTTAGAAGTGTTTTGCATGATTTTTGAAGTTAGAGCCTGAAATGTCAGAAAACAGCGTTTCAGCACATAACAAACTTGGTTCTGGTAATGCAAGCTGAAACTCGGCCAAAAATTTAAATTGCAGTCTGTGCATGAATAAAACCTATTTTGCAACACAGAGAAACATATCTGAAGGTGTTAGAAGTGTTTTGCATGATTTTTGAAGTTAGAGCCTGAAATGTCAGAAAACGCCGTTTCAGCACATAACAAACTTGGTTCAGGCAATGCAAGCTGAAACTCGGCCCAAAATTAAAATTGCAGTCTGTGCATGAATAAAACCTATTTTTCAACACATAGAAACATATCTGAAGGTGTTAGAAGTGTTTTGCATGATTTTTGAAGTTAGAGCCTGAAATGTCAGAAAACAGCGTTTCAGCACATAACAAACTTGGTTCTGGTAATGCAAGCTGAAACTCGGCCAAAAATTAAAATTGCAGTCTGTGCATGAATAAAACCTATTTTGCAACACAGAGAAACATATCTGAAGGTGTTAGAAGTGTTTTGCATGATTTTTGAAGTTAGAGCCTGAAATGTCAGAAAACGGCGTTTCAGCACATAACAAACTCGGTTCAGGCAATGCAAGCTGAAACTCGGCCAAAAATTAAAATTGCAGTCTGTGCATGAATAAAACCTATTTTGCAACACAGAGAAAGACATCTGAAGGTTTTAGAAGTGTTTTGCATGATTTTTGAAGTTAGAGCCTGAAATGTCAGAAAACAGCGTTTCAGCACATAACAAACTTGGTTCTGGTAATGCAAGCTGAAACTCGGCCAAAAATTTAAATTGCAGTCTGTGCATGAATAAAACCTATTTTGCAACACAGAGAAACATATCTGAAGGTGTTAGAAGTGTTTTGCATGATTTTTGAAGTTAGAGCCTGAAATGTCAGAAAACTGTGTTTTAGCACATAACAAACTTGGTTCTGGCAATGCAAGCTGAAACTCGGTCCAAAATTAAAATTGCAGTCTGTGCATGAATAAAACCTATTTTGCAACACAGAGAAACATATCTGAAGGTGTTAGAAGTGTTTTGCATGATTTTTGAAGTTAGAGCCTGAAATGTCAGAAAACGGCGTTTCAGCACATAACAAACTTGGTTCAGGCAATGCAATCTGCAACTCGGTCCAAAATTAAAATTGCAGTCTGTGCATGAATAAAACCTATTTTGCAACACAGAGAAACATATCTGAAGGTGTTAGAAGTGTTTTGCATGATTTTTGAAGTTAGAGCCTGAAATGTCAGAAAACGGCGTTTCAGCACATATAACAAACTCGGTTCAGGCAATGCAAGCTGAAACTCGGCCAAAAATTAAAATTGCAGTCTGTGCATGAATAAAATCTATTTTGCAACACAGAGAAACATATCTGAAGGTGTTAGAAGTGTTTTGCATGATTTTTGAAGTTAGAGCCTGAAATGTCAGAAAACGCCGTTTCAGCACATAACAAACTTGGTTCAGGCAATGCAAGCTGAAACTCGGCCCAAAATTAAAATTGCAGTCTGTGCATGAATAAAACCTATTTTGCAACACAGAGAAACATATCTGAAGGTGTTAGAAGTGTTTTGCATGATTTTTGAAGTTAGAGCCTGAAATGTCAGAAAACGCCGTTTCAGCACATAACAAACTTGGTTCAGGCAATGCAAGCTGAAACTCGGCCCAAAATTAAAATTGCAGTCTGTGCATGAATAAAACCTATTTTTCAACACAGAGAAACATATCTGAAGGTGTTAGAAGTGTTTTGCATGATTTTTGAAGTTAGAGCCTGAAATGTCAGAAAACGGCGTTTCAGCAATTAACAAACTTGGTTCTGGCAATGCAAGCTGAAACTCGGCCAAAAATTAAAATTGCAGTCTGTGCATGAATAAAACCTATTTTGCAACACAGAGAAACATATCTGAAGGTGTTAGAAGTGTTTTGCATGATTTTTGAAGTTAGAGACTGAAATGTCAGAAAACAGCGTTTCAGCACATAACAGACTTGGTTCAGGCAATGCAAGCTGAAACTCGGCCCAAAATTAAAATTGCAGTCTGTGCATGAATAAAACCTATTTTGCAACACAGAGAAACATATCTGAAGGTGTTAGAAGTGTTTTGCATGATTTTTGAAGTTAGAGCCTGAAATGTCAGAAAACGCCGTTTCAGCACATAACAAACTTGGTTCAGGCAATGCAAGCTGAAACTCGGCCCAAAATTAAAATTGCAGTCTGTGCATGAATAAAACCTATTTTGCAACACAGAGAAACATATCTGAAGGTGTTAGAAGTGTTTTGCATGATTTTTGAAGTTAGAGCCTGAAATGTCAGAAAACGGCGTTTCAGCACTTAACAAACTTGGTTCAGGCAATGCAAGCTGAAACTCGGCCCAAAATTAAAATTGCAGTCTGTGCATGAATAAAACCTATTTTGCAACACAGAGAAACATATCTGAAGTTGTTAGAAGTGTTTTGCATGATTTTTGAAGTTAGAGCCTGAAATGTCAGAAAACGGCGTTTCAGCACATAACAAACTTGGTTCTGGCAATGCAAGCTGAAACTCGGCCAAAAATTAAAATTGCAGTCTGTGCATGTATAAAACCTATTTTGCAACACAGAGAAACATATCTGAAGGTGTTAGAAGTGTTTTGCATGATTTTTGAAGTTAGAGCCTGAAATGTCAGAAAACGCCGTTTCAGCACATAACAAACTTGGTTCAGGCAATGCAAGCTGAAACTCGGCCCAAAATTAAAATTGCAGTCTGTGCATGAATAAAACCTATTTTTCAACACAGAGAAACATATCTGAAGGTGTTAGAAGTGTTTTGCATGATTTTTGAAGTTAGAGCCTGAAATGTCAGAAAACGGCGTTTCAGCACATAACAAACTTGGTTCTGGCAATGCAAGTTGAAACTCGGTCCAAAATTAAAATTGCAGTCTGTGCATGAATAAAACCTATTTTGCAACACAGAGAAACAAATCTGAAGGTGTTAGAAGTGTTTTGCATGATTTTTGAAGTTAGAGCCTGAAATGTCAGAAAAAGGCTTTTCAGCACATAACAAACTTGGTTCTGGCAATGCAAGCTGAAACTCGGCCCAAAATTAAAATTGCAGTCTGTGCATGAATAAAACCTATTTTGCAACACAGAGAAACATATCTGAAGGTTTTAGAAGTGTTTTGCATGATTTTTGAAGTTAGAGCCTGAAATGTCAGAAAACAGCGTTTCAGCACATAACAAACTTGGTTCTGGTAATGCAAGCTGAAACTCGGCCAAAAATTAAAATTGCAGTCTGTGCATGAATAAAACCTATTTTGCAACACAGAGAAACATATCTGAAGGTGTTAGAAGTGTTTTGCATGATTTTTCAAGTTAGAGCCTGAAATGTCAGAAAACGCCGTTTCAGCACATAACAAACTTGGTTCAGGCAATGCAAGCTGAAACTCGGCCCAAAATTAAAATTGCAGTCTGTGCATGAATAAAACCTATTTTTCAACACAGAGAAACATATCTGAAGGTGTTAGAAGTGTTTTGCATGATTTTTGAAGTTAGAGCCTGAAATGTCAGAAAACGGCGTTTCAGCACATAACAAACTCGGTTCAGGCAATGCAAGCTGAAACTCGGCCAAAAATTAAAATTGCAGTCTGTGCATGAATAAAACCTATTTTGCAACACAGAGAAACATATCTGAAGGTGTTAGAAGTGTTTTGCATGATTTTTGAAGTTAGAGCCTGAAATGTCAGAAAACGGCGTTTCAGCACATAACAAACTCGGTTCAGGCAATGCAAGCTGAAACTCGGCCAAAAATTAAAATTGCAGTCTGTGCATGAATAAAACCTATTTTGCAACACAGAGAAAGACATCTGAAGGTTTTAGAAGTGTTTTGCATGATTTTTGAAGTTAGAGCCTGAAATGTCAGAAAACAGCGTTTCAGCACATAACAAACTTGGTTCTGGTAATGCAAGCTGAAACTCGGCCAAAAATTTAAATTGCAGTCTGTGCATGAATAAAACCTATTTTGCAACACAGAGAAACATATCTGAAGGTGTTAGAAGTGTTTTGCATGATTTTTGAAGTTAGAGCCTGAAATGTCAGAAAACTGTGTTTTAGCACATAACAAACTTGGTTCTGGCAATGCAAGCTGAAACTCGGTCCAAAATTAAAATTGCAGTCTGTGCATGAATAAAACCTATTTTGCAACACAGAGAAACATATCTGAAGGTGTTAGAAGTGTTTTGCATGATTTTTGAAGTTAGAGCCTGAAATGTCAGAAAACGGCGTTTCAGCACATAACAAACTTGGTTCAGGCAATGCAATCTGCAACTCGGTCCAAAATTAAAATTGCAGTCTGTGCATGAATAAAACCTATTTTGCAACACAGAGAAACATATCTGAAGGTGTTAGAAGTGTTTTGCATGATTTTTGAAGTTAGAGCCTGAAATGTCAGAAAACGGCGTTTCAGCACATATAACAAACTCGGTTCAGGCAATGCAAGCTGAAACTCGGCCAAAAATTAAAATTGCAGTCTGTGCATGAATAAAATCTATTTTGCAACACAGAGAAACATATCTGAAGGTGTTAGAAGTGTTTTGCATGATTTTTGAAGTTAGAGCCTGAAATGTCAGAAAACGCCGTTTCAGCACATAACAAACTTGGTTCAGGCAATGCAAGCTGAAACTCGGCCCAAAATTAAAATTGCAGTCTGTGCATGAATAAAACCTATTTTGCAACACAGAGAAACATATCTGAAGGTGTTAGAAGTGTTTTGCATGATTTTTGAAGTTAGAGCCTGAAATGTCAGAAAACGCCGTTTCAGCACATAACAAACTTGGTTCAGGCAATGCAAGCTGAAACTCGGCCCAAAATTAAAATTGCAGTCTGTGCATGAATAAAACCTATTTTTCAACACAGAGAAACATATCTGAAGGTGTTAGAAGTGTTTTGCATGATTTTTGAAGTTAGAGCCTGAAATGTCAGAAAACGGCGTTTCAGCAATTAACAAACTTGGTTCTGGCAATGCAAGCTGAAACTCGGCCAAAAATTAAAATTGCAGTCTGTGCATGAATAAAACCTATTTTGCAACACAGAGAAACATATCTGAAGGTGTTAGAAGTGTTTTGCATGATTTTTGAAGTTAGAGACTGAAATGTCAGAAAACAGCGTTTCAGCACATAACAGACTTGGTTCAGGCAATGCAAGCTGAAACTCGGCCCAAAATTAAAATTGCAGTCTGTGCATGAATAAAACCTATTTTGCAACACAGAGAAACATATCTGAAGGTGTTAGAAGTGTTTTGCATGATTTTTGAAGTTAGAGCCTGAAATGTCAGAAAACGCCGTTTCAGCACATAACAAACTTGGTTCAGGCAATGCAAGCTGAAACTCGGCCCAAAATTAAAATTGCAGTCTGTGCATGAATAAAACCTATTTTGCAACACAGAGAAACATATCTGAAGGTGTTAGAAGTGTTTTGCATGATTTTTGAAGTTAGAGCCTGAAATGTCAGAAAACGGCGTTTCAGCACTTAACAAACTTGGTTCAGGCAATGCAAGCTGAAACTCGGCCCAAAATTAAAATTGCAGTCTGTGCATGAATAAAACCTATTTTGCAACACAGAGAAACATATCTGAAGTTGTTAGAAGTGTTTTGCATGATTTTTGAAGTTAGAGCCTGAAATGTCAGAAAACGGCGTTTCAGCACATAACAAACTTGGTTCTGGCAATGCAAGCTGAAACTCGGCCAAAAATTAAAATTGCAGTCTGTGCATGTATAAAACCTATTTTGCAACACAGAGAAACATATCTGAAGGTGTTAGAAGTGTTTTGCATGATTTTTGAAGTTAGAGCCTGAAATGTCAGAAAACGCCGTTTCAGCACATAACAAACTTGGTTCAGGCAATGCAAGCTGAAACTCGGCCCAAAATTAAAATTGCAGTCTGTGCATGAATAAAACCTATTTTTCAACACAGAGAAACATATCTGAAGGTGTTAGAAGTGTTTTGCATGATTTTTGAAGTTAGAGCCTGAAATGTCAGAAAACGGCGTTTCAGCACATAACAAACTTGGTTCTGGCAATGCAAGTTGAAACTCGGTCCAAAATTAAAATTGCAGTCTGTGCATGAATAAAACCTATTTTGCAACACAGAGAAACAAATCTGAAGGTGTTAGAAGTGTTTTGCATGATTTTTGAAGTTAGAGCCTGAAATGTCAGAAAAAGGCTTTTCAGCACATAACAAACTTGGTTCTGGCAATGCAAGCTGAAACTCGGCCCAAAATTAAAATTGCAGTCTGTGCATGAATAAAACCTATTTTGCAACACAGAGAAACATATCTGAAGGTTTTAGAAGTGTTTTGCATGATTTTTGAAGTTAGAGCCTGAAATGTCAGAAAACAGCGTTTCAGCACATAACAAACTTGGTTCTGGTAATGCAAGCTGAAACTCGGCCAAAAATTAAAATTGCAGTCTGTGCATGAATAAAACCTATTTTGCAACACAGAGAAACATATCTGAAGGTGTTAGAAGTGTTTTGCATGATTTTTCAAGTTAGAGCCTGAAATGTCAGAAAACGCCGTTTCAGCACATAACAAACTTGGTTCAGGCAATGCAAGCTGAAACTCGGCCCAAAATTAAAATTGCAGTCTGTGCATGAATAAAACCTATTTTTCAACACAGAGAAACATATCTGAAGGTGTTAGAAGTGTTTTGCATGATTTTTGAAGTTAGAGCCTGAAATGTCAGAAAACGGCGTTTCAGCACATAACAAACTCGGTTCAGGCAATGCAAGCTGAAACTCGGCCAAAAATTAAAATTGCAGTCTGTGCATGAATAAAACCTATTTTGCAACACAGAGAAACATATCTGAAGGTGTTAGAAGTGTTTTGCATGATTTTTGAAGTTAGAGCCTGAAATGTCAGAAAACGGCGTATCAGCACATAACAAACTCGGTTCAGGCAATGCAAGCTGAAACTCGGCCAAAAATTAAAATTGCAGTCTGTGCATGAATAAAACCTATTTTGCAACACAGAGAAACATATCTGAAGGTGTTAGAAGTGTTTTGCATGATTTTTGAAGTTAGAGCCTGAAATGTCAGAAAACGGCGTTTCAGCACATAACAAACTCGGTTCAGGCAATGCAAGCTGAAACTCGGCCAAAAATTAAAATTGCAGTCTGTGCATGAATAAAACCTATTTTGCAACACAGAGTAACATATCTGAAGGTGTTAGAAGTGTTTTGCATGATTTTTGAAGTTAGAGCCTGAAATGTCAGAAAACGGCGTTTCAGCACATAACAAACTCGGTTCAGGCAATGCAAGCTGAAACTCGGCCAAAAATTAAAATTGCAGTCTGTGCATGAATAAAACCTATTTTGCAACACAGAGAAACATATCTGAAGGTGTTAGAAGTGTTTTGCATGATTTTTGAAGTCAGAGCCTGAAATGTCAGAAAACGGTGTTTTAGCACATAAAAAACTTGGTTCTGGTAATGCAAGCTGAAACTCGGCCAAAAATTAAAATTGCAGTCTGTGCATTAATAAAACCTATTTTGCAACACAGAGAAACATATCTGAAGGTGTTAGAAGTGTTTTGCATGATTTTTGAAGTTAGAGCCTGAAATGTCAGAAAACGCCGTTTCAGCACATAACAAACTTGGTTCAGGCAATGCAAGCTGAAACTCGGCCCAAAATTAAAATTGCAGTCTGTGCATGAATAAAACCTATTTTGCAACACAGAGAAACATATCTGAAGGTGTTAGAAGTGTTTTGCATGATTTTTGAAGTTAGAGCCTGAAATGTCAGAAAACGGTGTTTTAGCACATAACAAACTTGGTTCAGGCAATGCAAGCTGAAACTCGGCCAAAAATTAAAATTGCAGTCTGTGCAATAATAAAACCTATTTTGCAACACAGAGAAACATATCTGAAGGTGTTAGAAGTGTTTTGCATGATTTTTGAAGTTAGAGCCTGAAATGTCAGAAAACGGCGTTTCAGCACATAACAAACTTGGTTCAGGCAATGCAAGCTGAAACTCGGCCCAAAATTAAAATTGCAGTCTGTGCATGAATAAAACCTATTTTTCAACACAGAGAAACATATCTGAAGGTGTTAGAAGTGTTTTGCATGATTTTTGAAGTTAGAGCCTGAAATGTCAGAAAACGGCGTTTCAGCACATAACAAACTTGGTTCAGGCAATGCAAGCTGAAACTCGGCCAAAAATTAAAAATTGCAGTCTGTGCAATAATAAAACCTATTTTGCAACACAGAGAAACATATCTGAAGGTGTTAGAAGTGTTTTGCATGATTTTTGAAGTTAGAGCCTGAAATGTCTGAAAACGGCGTTTCAGCACTTAACAAACTTGGTTCTGGTAATGCAAGCTGAAACTCGGCCAAAAATTAAAATTGCAGTCTGTGCATGAATAAAACCTATTTTGCAACACAGAGAAACATATCTGAAGGTGTTAGAAGTGTTTTGCATGATTTTTGAAGTTAGAGCCTGAAATGTCAGAAAACGCCGTTTCAGCACATAACAAACTTGGTTCAGGCAATGCAAGCTGAAACTCGGCCCAAAATTAAAATTGCAGTCTGTGCTTGAATAAAACCTATTTTTCAACACAGAGAAACATATCTGAAGGTGTTAGAAGTGTTTGCATGATTTTTGAAGTTAGAGCCTGAAATGTCAGAAAACGGCGTTTCAGCAATTAACAAACTTGGTTCTGGCAATGCAAGCTGAAACTCGGCCAAAAATTAAAATTGCAGTCTGTGCATGAATAAAACCTATTTTGCAACACAGAGAAACATATCTGAAGGTGTTAGAAGTGTTTTGCATGATTTTTGAAGTTAGAGCCTGAAATGTCAGAAAACGGCGTTTCAGCACATAACAAACTTGGTTCTGGCAATGCAAGCTGAAACTCGGCCAAAAATTAAAATTGCAGTCTGTGCATGTATAAAACCTATTTTGCAACACAGAGAAACATATCTGAAGGTGTTAGAAGTGTTTTGCATGATTTTTGAAGTTAGAGCCTGAAATGTCAGAAAACGCCGTTTCAGCACATAACAAACTTGGTTCAGGCAATGCAAGCTGAAACTCGGCCCAAAATTAAAATTGCAGTCTGTGCATGAATAAAACCTATTTTTCAACACAGAGAAACATATCTGAAGGTGTTAGAAGTGTTTTGCATGATTTTTGAAGTTAGAGCCTGAAATGTCAGAAAACGGCGTTTCAGCACATAACAAACTTGGTTCTGGCAATGCAAGTTGAAACTCGGTCCAAAATTAAAATTGCAGTCTGTGCATGAATAAAACCTATTTTGCAACACAGAGAAACAAATCTGAAGGTGTTAGAAGTGTTTTGCATGATTTTTGAAGTTAGAGCCTGAAATGTCAGAAAAAGGCTTTTCAGCACATAACAAACTTGGTTCTGGCAATGCAAGCTGAAACTCGGCCCAAAATTAAAATTGCAGTCTGTGCATGAATAAAACCTATTTTGCAACACAGAGAAACATATCTGAAGGTTTTAGAAGTGTTTTGCATGATTTTTGAAGTTAGAGCCTGAAATGTCAGAAAACAGCGTTTCAGCACATAACAAACTTGGTTCTGGTAATGCAAGCTGAAACTCGGCCAAAAATTAAAATTGCAGTCTGTGCATGAATAAAACCTATTTTGCAACACAGAGAAACATATCTGAAGGTGTTAGAAGTGTTTTGCATGATTTTTCAAGTTAGAGCCTGAAATGTCAGAAAACGCCGTTTCAGCACATAACAAACTTGGTTCAGGCAATGCAAGCTGAAACTCGGCCCAAAATTAAAATTGCAGTCTGTGCATGAATAAAACCTATTTTTCAACACAGAGAAACATATCTGAAGGTGTTAGAAGTGTTTTGCATGATTTTTGAAGTTAGAGCCTGAAATGTCAGAAAACGGCGTTTCAGCACATAACAAACTCGGTTCAGGCAATGCAAGCTGAAACTCGGCCAAAAATTAAAATTGCAGTCTGTGCATGAATAAAACCTATTTTGCAACACAGAGAAACATATCTGAAGGTGTTAGAAGTGTTTTGCATGATTTTTGAAGTTAGAGCCTGAAATGTCAGAAAACGGCGTATCAGCACATAACAAACTCGGTTCAGGCAATGCAAGCTGAAACTCGGCCAAAAATTAAAATTGCAGTCTGTGCATGAATAAAACCTATTTTGCAACACAGAGAAACATATCTGAAGGTGTTAGAAGTGTTTTGCATGATTTTTGAAGTTAGAGCCTGAAATGTCAGAAAACGGCGTTTCAGCACATAACAAACTCGGTTCAGGCAATGCAAGCTGAAACTCGGCCAAAAATTAAAATTGCAGTCTGTGCATGAATAAAACCTATTTTGCAACACAGAGTAACATATCTGAAGGTGTTAGAAGTGTTTTGCATGATTTTTGAAGTTAGAGCCTGAAATGTCAGAAAACGGCGTTTCAGCACATAACAAACTCGGTTCAGGCAATGCAAGCTGAAACTCGGCCAAAAATTAAAATTGCAGTCTGTGCATGAATAAAACCTATTTTGCAACACAGAGAAACATATCTGAAGGTGTTAGAAGTGTTTTGCATGATTTTTGAAGTCAGAGCCTGAAATGTCAGAAAACGGTGTTTTAGCACATAAAAAACTTGGTTCTGGTAATGCAAGCTGAAACTCGGCCAAAAATTAAAATTGCAGTCTGTGCATTAATAAAACCTATTTTGCAACACAGAGAAACATATCTGAAGGTGTTAGAAGTGTTTTGCATGATTTTTGAAGTTAGAGCCTGAAATGTCAGAAAACGCCGTTTCAGCACATAACAAACTTGGTTCAGGCAATGCAAGCTGAAACTCGGCCCAAAATTAAAATTGCAGTCTCTGCATGAATAAAACCTATTTTGCAACACAGAGAAACATATCTGAAGGTGTTAGAAGTGTTTTGCATGATTTTTGAAGTTAGAGCCTGAAATGTCAGAAAACGGTGTTTTAGCACATAACAAACTTGGTTCAGGCAATGCAAGCTGAAACTCGGCCAAAAATTAAAATTGCAGTCTGTGCAATAATAAAACCTATTTTGCAACACAGAGAAACATATCTGAAGGTGTTAGAAGTGTTTTGCATGATTTTTGAAGTTAGAGCCTGAAATGTCAGAAAACGGCGTTTCAGCACATAACAAACTTGGTTCAGGCAATGCAAGCTGAAACTCGGCCCAAAATTAAAATTGCAGTCTGTGCATGAATAAAACCTATTTTTCAACACAGAGAAACATATCTGAAGGTGTTAGAAGTGTTTTGCATGATTTTTGAAGTTAGAGCCTGAAATGTCAGAAAACGGCGTTTCAGCACATAACAAACTTGGTTCAAGCAATGCAAGCTGAAACTCGGCCAAAAATTAAAATTGCAGTCTGTGCAATAATAAAACCTATTTTGCAACACAGAGAAACATATCTGAAGGTGTTAGAAGTGTTTTGCATGATTTTTGAAGTTAGAGCCTGAAATGTCAGAAAACGGCGTTTCAGCACATAACAAACTTGGTTCTGGCAATGCAAGCTGAAACTCGGTCCAAAATTAAAATTGCAGTCTGTGCATGAATAAAACCTATTTTGCAACACAGAGAAACAAATTTGAAGGTGTTAGAAGTGTTTTGCATGATTTTTGAAGTTAGAGCCTGAAATGTCAGAAAAAGGCTTTTCAGCACATAACAAACTTGGTTCTGGCAATGCAAGCTGAAACTCGGCCCAAAATTAAAATTGCAGTCTGTGCATGAATAAAACCTATTTTGCAACACAGAGAAACATATCTGAAGGTTTTAGAAGTGTTTTGCATGATTTTTGAAGTTAGAGCCTGAAATGTCAGAAAACGGCGTTTCAGCACATAACAAACTTGGTTCAGGCAATGCAAGCTGAAACTCGGCCCAAAATTAAAATTGCAGTCTGTGCATGAATAAAACCTATTTTTCAACACAGAGAAACATATCTGAAGGTGTTAGAAGTGTTTTGCATGATTTTTGAAGTTAGAGCCTGAAATGTCAGAAAACGGCGTTTCAGCACATAACAAACTTGGTTCTGGCAATGCAAGCTGAAACTCGGTCCAAAATTAAAATTGCAGTCTGTGCATGAATAAAACCTATTTTGCAACACAGAGAAACAAATCTGAAGGTGTTAGAAGTGTTTTGCATGATTTTTGAAGTTAGAGCCTGAAATGTCAGAAAAAGGCTTTTCAGCACATAAAAAACTTGGTTCAGGCAATGCAAGCTGAAACTCGGCCCAAAATTAAAATTGCAGTCTGTGCATGAATAAAACCTATTTTTCAACACAGAGAAACATATCTGAAGGTGTTAGAAGTGTTTTGCATGATTTTTGAAGTTAGAGCCTGAAATGTCAGAAAACGGCGTTTCAGCACATAACAAACTTGGTTCTGGCAATGCAAGCTGAAACTCGGTCCAAAATTAAAATTGCAGTCTGTGCATGAATAAAACCTATTTTGCAACACAGAGAAACATATCTGAAGGTGTTAGAAGTGTTTTGCATGATTTTTGAAGTTAGAGCCTGAAATGTCAGAAAACAGCGTTTCAGCACATAACAAACTTGGTTCTGGTAATGCAAGCTGAAACTCGGCCAAAAATTAAAATTGCAGTCTGTGCATGAATAAAACCTATTTTGCAACACAGAGAAACATATCTGAAGGTGTTAGAAGTGTTTTGCATGATTTTTGAAGTTAGAGCCTGAAATGTCAGAAAACGGCGTTTCAGCACATAACAAACTCGGTTCAGGCAATGCAAGCTGAAACTCGGCCAAAAATTAAAATTGCAGTCTGTGCATGAATAAAACCTATTTTTCAACACAGAGAAACATATCTGAAGGTGTTAGAAGTGTTTTGCATGATTTTTGAAGTCAGAGCCTGAAATGTCAGAAAACGGTGTTTTAGCACATAAAAAACTTGGTTCTGGTAATGCAAGCTGAAACTCGGCCAAAAATTAAAATTGCAGTCTGTGCATTAATAAAACCTATTTTGCAACACAGAGAAACATATCTGAAGGTGTTAGAAGTGTTTTGCATGATTTTTGAAGTTAGAGCCTGAAATGTCAGAAAACGCCGTTTCAGCACATAACAAACTTGGTTCAGGCAATGCAAGCTGAAACTCGGCCCAAAATTAAAATTGCAGTCTGTGCATGAATAAAACCTATTTTGCAACACAGAGAAACATATCTGAAGGTGTTAGAAGTGTTTTGCATGATTTTTGAAGTTAGAGCCTGAAATGTCAGAAAACGGCGTTTCAGCACTTAACAAACTTGGTTCAGGCAATGCAAGCTGAAACTCGGCCCAAAATTAAAATTGCAGTCTGTGCATGAATAAAACCTATTTTGCAACACAGAGAAACATATCTGAAGGTGTTAGAAGTGTTTTGCATGATTTTTGAAGTTAGAGCCTGAAATGTCAGAAAACGGCGTTTCAGCACTTAACAAACTTGGTTCTGGCAATGCAAGCTGAAACTCGGCCAAAAATTAAAATTGCAGTCTGTGCATGAATAAAACCTATTTTGCAACACAGAGAAACATATCTGAAGGTGTTAGAAGTGTTTTGCATGATTTTTGAAGTTAGAGCCTGAAATGTCAGAAAACGCAGTTTCAGCACATAACAAACTTGGTTCAGGCAATGCAAGCTGAAACTCGGCCCAAAATTAAAATTGCAGTCTGTGCATGAATAAAACCTATTTTGCAACACAGAGAAACATATCTGAAGGTGTTAGAAGTGTTTTGCATGATTTTTGAAGTTAGAGCCTGAAATGTCAGAAAACAGCGTTTCAGCACATAACAGACTTGGTTCAGGCAATGCAAGCTGAAACTCGGCCCAAAATTAAAATTGCAGTCTGTGCATGAATAAAACCTATTTTGCAACACAGAGAAACATATCTGAAGGTGTTAGAAGTGTTTTGCATGATTTTTCAAGTTAGAGCCTGAAATGTCAGAAAACGCCGTTTCAGCACATAACAAACTTGGTTCAGGCAATGCAAGCTGAAACTCGGCCCAAAATTAAAATTGCAGTCTGTGCATGAATAAAACCTATTTTTCAACACAGAGAAACATATCTGAAGGTGTTAGAAGTGTTTTGCATGATTTTTGAAGTTAGAGCCTGAAATGTCAGAAAACGGCGTTTCAGCACATAACAAACTTGGTTCTGGCAATGCAAGCTGAAACTCGGTCCAAAATTAAAATTGCAGTCTGTGCATGAATAAAACCTATTTTGCAACACAGAGAAATAAATCTGAAGGTGTTAGAAGTGTTTTGCATGATTTTTGAAGTTAGAGCCTGAAATGTCAGAAAAAGGCTTTTCAGCACATAACAAACTTGGTTCTGGCAATGCAAGCTGAAACTCGGCCCAAAATTAAAATTGCAGTCTGTGCATGAATAAAACCTATTTTGCAACACAGAGAAACATATCTGAAGGTTTTAGAAGTGTTTTGCATGATTTTTGAAGTTAGAGCCTGAAATGTCAGAAAACAGCGTTTCAGCACATAACAAACTTGGTTCTGGTAATGCAAGCTGAAACTCGGCCAAAAATTAAAATTGCAGTCTGTGCATGAATAAAACCTATTTTGCAACACAGAGAAACATATCTGAAGGTGTTAGAAGTGTTTTGCATGATTTTTGAAGTTAGAGCCTGAAATGTCAGAAAACAGCGTTTCAGCACATAACAAACTTGGTTCTGGTAATGCAAGCTGAAACTCGGCCAAAAATTAAAATTGCAGTCTGTGCATGAATAAAACCTATTTTGCAACACAGAGAAACATATCTGAAGGTGTTAGAAGTGTTTTGCATGATTTTTGAAGTTAGAGCCTGAAATGTCAGAAAACGGCGTTTCAGCACATAACAAACTCGGTTCAGGCAATGCAAGCTGAAACTCGGCCAAAAATTAAAATTGCAGTCTGTGCATGAATAAAACCTATTTTGCAACACAGAGAAACATATCTGAAGGTGTTAGAAGTGTTTTGCATGATTTTTGAAGTCAGAGCCTGAAATGTCAGAAAACGGTGTTTTAGCACATAAAAAACTTGGTTCTGGTAATGCAAGCTGAAACTCGGCCAAAAATTAAAATTGCAGTCTGTGCATTAATAAAACCTATTTTTCAACACAGAGAAACATATCTGAAGGTGTTAGAAGTGTTTTGCATGATTTTTGAAGTTAGAGCCTGAAATGTCAGAAAACGCCGTTTCAGCACATAACAAACTTGGTTCAGGCAATGCAAGCTGAAACTCGGCCAAAAATTTAAATTGCAGTCTGTGCATTAATAAAACCTATTTTGCAACACAGAGAAACATATCTGAAGGTGTTAGAAGTGTTTTGCATGATTTTTGAAGTTAGAGACTGAAATGTCAGAAAACAGCGTTTCAGCACATAACAGACTTGGTTCAGGCAATGCAAGCTGAAACTCGGCCAAAAATTAAAATTGCAGTCTGTGCATGAATAAAACCTATTTTGCAACACAGAGAAACATATCTGAAGGTGTTAGAAGTGTTTTGCATGATTTTTGAAGTTAGAGCCTGAAATGTCAGAAAACGGCGTTTCAGCACATAACAAACTCGGTTCAGGCAATGCAAGCTGAAACTCGGCCAAAAATTAAAATTGCAGTCTGTGCATGAATAAATCCTATTTTGCAACACAGAGTAACATATCTGAAGGTGTTAGAAGTGTTTTGCATGATTTTTGAAGTTAGAGCCTGAAATGTCAGAAAACGGCGTTTCAGCACATAACAAACTCGGTTCAGGCAATGCAAGCTGAAACTCGGCCAAAAATTAAAATTGCAGTCTGTGCATGAATAAAACCTATTTTGCAACACAGAGAAACATATCTGAAGGTGTTAGAAGTGTTTTGCATGATTTTTGAAGTCAGAGCCTGAAATGTCAGAAAACGGTGTTTTAGCACATAAAAAACTTGGTTCTGGTAATGCAAGCTGAAACTCGGCCAAAAATTAAAATTGCAGTCTGTGCATTAATAAAACCTATTTTGCAACACAGAGAAACATATCTGAAGGTGTTAGAAGTGTTTTGCATGATTTTTGAAGTTAGAGCCTGAAATGTCAGAAAACGCCGTTTCAGCACATAACAAACTTGGTTCAGGCAATGCAAGCTGAAACTCGGCCCAAAATTAAAATTGCAGTCTGTGCATGAATAAAACCTATTTTGCAACACAGAGAAACATATCTGAAGGTGTTAGAAGTGTTTTGCATGATTTTTGAAGTTAGAGCCTGAAATGTCAGAAAACGGTGTTTTAGCACATAACAAACTTGGTTCAGGCAATGCAAGCTGAAACTCGGCCAAAAATTAAAATTGCAGTCTGTGCAATAATAAAACCTATTTTGCAACACAGAGAAACATATCTGAAGGTGTTAGAAGTGTTTTGCATGATTTTTGAAGTTAGAGCCTGAAATGTCAGAAAACGGCGTTTCAGCACATAACAAACTTGGTTCAGGCAATGCAAGCTGAAACTCGGCCCAAAATTAAAATTGCAGTCTGTGCATGAATAAAACCTATTTTTCAACACAGAGAAACATATCTGAAGGTGTTAGAAGTGTTTTGCATGATTTTTGAAGTTAGAGCCTGAAATGTCAGAAAACGGCGTTTCAGCACATAACAAACTTGGTTCAGGCAATGCAAGCTGAAACTCGGCCAAAAATTAAAATTGCAGTCTGTGCAATAATAAAACCTATTTTGCAACACAGAGAAACATATCTGAAGGTGTTAGAAGTGTTTTGCATGATTTTTGAAGTTAGAGCCTGAAATGTCTGAAAACGGCGTTTCAGCACTTAACAAACTTGGTTCTGGTAATGCAAGCTGAAACTCGGCCAAAAATTAAAATTGCAGTCTGTGCATGAATAAAACCTATTTTGCAACACAGAGAAACATATCTGAAGGTGTTAGAAGTGTTTTGCATGATTTTTGAAGTTAGAGCCTGAAATGTCAGAAAACGCCGTTTCAGCACATAACAAACTTGGTTCAGGCAATGCAAGCTGAAACTCGGCCCAAAATTAAAATTGCAGTCTGTGCTTGAATAAAACCTATTTTTCAACACAGAGAAACATATCTGAAGGTGTTAGAAGTGTTTTGCATGATTTTTGAAGTTAGAGCCTGAAATGTCAGAAAACGGCGTTTCAGCAATTAACAAACTTGGTTCTGGCAATGCAAGCTGAAACTCGGCCAAAAATTAAAATTGCAGTCTGTGCATGAATAAAACCTATTTTGCAACACAGAGAAACATATCTGAAGGTGTTAGAAGTGTTTTGCATGATTTTTGAAGTTAGAGACTGAAATGTCAGAAAACAGCGTTTCAGCACATAACAGACTTGGTTCAGGCAATGCAAGCTGAAACTCGGCCCAAAATTAAAATTGCAGTCTGTGCATGAATAAAACCTATTTTGCAACACAGAGAAACATATCTGAAGGTGTTAGAAGTGTTTTGCATGATTTTTGAAGTTAGAGCCTGAAATGTCAGAAAACGCCGTTTCAGCACATAACAAACTTGGTTCAGGCAATGCAAGCTGAAACTCGGCCCAAAATTAAAATTGCAGTCTGTGCATGAATAAAACCTATTTTGCAACACAGAGAAACATATCTGAAGGTGTTAGAAGTGTTTTGCATGATTTTTGAAGTTAGAGCCTGAAATGTCAGAAAACGGCGTTTCAGCACTTAACAAACTTGGTTCTGGCAATGCAAGCTGAAACTCGGCCCAAAATTAAAATTGCAGTCTGTGCATGAATAAAACCTATTTTTCAACACAGAGAAACATATCTGAAGGTGTTAGAAGTGTTTTGCATGATTTTTGAAGTTAGAGCCTGAAATGTCAGAAAACGGCGTTTCAGCACATAACAAACTTGGTTCTGGCAATGCAAGCTGAAACTCGGTCCAAAATTAAAATTGCAGTCTGTGCATGAATAAAACCTATTTTGCAACACAGAGAAACAAATCTGAAGGTGTTAGAAGTGTTTTGCATGATTTTTGAAGTTAGAGCCTGAAATGTCAGAAAAAGGCTTTTCAGCACATAAAAAACTTGGTTCAGGCAATGCAAGCTGAAACTCGGCCCAAAATTAAAATTGCAGTCTGTGCATGAATAAAACCTATTTTTCAACACAGAGAAACATATCTGAAGGTGTTAGAAGTGTTTTGCATGATTTTTGAAGTTAGAGCCTGAAATGTCAGAAAACGGCGTTTCAGCACATAACAAACTTGGTTCTGGCAATGCAAGCTGAAACTCGGTCCAAAATTAAAATTGCAGTCTGTGCATGAATAAAACCTATTTTGCAACACAGAGAAACATATCTGAAGGTGTTAGAAGTGTTTTGCATGATTTTTGAAGTTAGAGCCTGAAATGTCAGAAAACAGCGTTTCAGCACATAACAAACTTGGTTCTGGTAATGCAAGCTGAAACTCGGCCAAAAATTAAAATTGCAGTCTGTGCATGAATAAAACCTATTTTGCAACACAGAGAAACATATCTGAAGGTGTTAGAAGTGTTTTGCATGATTTTTGAAGTTAGAGCCTGAAATGTCAGAAAACGGCGTTTCAGCACATAACAAACTCGGTTCAGGCAATGCAAGCTGAAACTCGGCCAAAAATTAAAATTGCAGTCTGTGCATGAATAAAACCTATTTTTCAACACAGAGAAACATATCTGAAGGTGTTAGAAGTGTTTTGCATGATTTTTGAAGTCAGAGCCTGAAATGTCAGAAAACGGTGTTTTAGCACATAAAAAACTTGGTTCTGGTAATGCAAGCTGAAACTCGGCCAAAAATTAAAATTGCAGTCTGTGCATTAATAAAACCTATTTTGCAACACAGAGAAACATATCTGAAGGTGTTAGAAGTGTTTTGCATGATTTTTGAAGTTAGAGCCTGAAATGTCAGAAAACGCCGTTTCAGCACATAACAAACTTGGTTCAGGCAATGCAAGCTGAAACTCGGCCCAAAATTAAAATTGCAGTCTGTGCATGAATAAAACCTATTTTGCAACACAGAGAAACATATCTGAAGGTTTTAGAAGTGTTTTGCATGATTTTTGAAGTTAGAGCCTGAAATGTCAGAAAACAGCGTTTCAGCACATAACAAACTTGGTTCTGGTAATGCAAGCTGAAACTCGGCCAAAAATTAAAATTGCAGTCTGTGCATGAATAAAACCTATTTTGCAACACAGAGAAACATATCTGAAGGTGTTAGAAGTGTTTTGCATGATTTTTGAAGTTAGAGCCTGAAATGTCAGAAAACAGCGTTTCAGCACATAACAAACTTGGTTCTGGTAATGCAAGCTGAAACTCGGCCAAAAATTAAAATTGCAGTCTGTGCATGAATAAAACCTATTTTGCAACACAGAGAAACATATCTGAAGGTGTTAGAAGTGTTTTGCATGATTTTTGAAGTTAGAGCCTGAAATGTCAGAAAACGGCGTTTCAGCACATAACAAACTCGGTTCAGGCAATGCAAGCTGAAACTCGGCCAAAAATTAAAATTGCAGTCTGTGCATGAATAAAACCTATTTTGCAACACAGAGAAACATATCTGAAGGTGTTAGAAGTGTTTTGCATGATTTTTGAAGTCAGAGCCTGAAATGTCAGAAAACGGTGTTTTAGCACATAAAAAACTTGGTTCTGGTAATGCAAGCTGAAACTCGGCCAAAAATTAAAATTGCAGTCTGTGCATTAATAAAACCTATTTTTCAACACAGAGAAACATATCTGAAGGTGTTAGAAGTGTTTTGCATGATTTTTGAAGTTAGAGCCTGAAATGTCAGAAAACGCCGTTTCAGCACATAACAAACTTGGTTCAGGCAATGCAAGCTGAAACTCGGCCAAAAATTTAAATTGCAGTCTGTGCATTAATAAAACCTATTTTGCAACACAGAGAAACATATCTGAAGGTGTTAGAAGTGTTTTGCATGATTTTTGAAGTTAGAGACTGAAATGTCAGAAAACAGCGTTTCAGCACATAACAGACTTGGTTCAGGCAATGCAAGCTGAAACTCGGCCAAAAATTAAAATTGCAGTCTGTGCATGAATAAAACCTATTTTGCAACACAGAGAAACATATCTGAAGGTGTTAGAAGTGTTTTGCATGATTTTTGAAGTTAGAGCCTGAAATGTCAGAAAACGGCGTTTCAGCACATAACAAACTCGGTTCAGGCAATGCAAGCTGAAACTCGGCCAAAAATTAAAATTGCAGTCTGTGCATGAATAAATCCTATTTTGCAACACAGAGTAACATATCTGAAGGTGTTAGAAGTGTTTTGCATGATTTTTGAAGTTAGAGCCTGAAATGTCAGAAAACGGCGTTTCAGCACATAACAAACTCGGTTCAGGCAATGCAAGCTGAAACTCGGCCAAAAATTAAAATTGCAGTCTGTGCATGAATAAAACCTATTTTGCAACACAGAGAAACATATCTGAAGGTGTTAGAAGTGTTTTGCATGATTTTTGAAGTCAGAGCCTGAAATGTCAGAAAACGGTGTTTTAGCACATAAAAAACTTGGTTCTGGTAATGCAAGCTGAAACTCGGCCAAAAATTAAAATTGCAGTCTGTGCATTAATAAAACCTATTTTGCAACACAGAGAAACATATCTGAAGGTGTTAGAAGTGTTTTGCATGATTTTTGAAGTTAGAGCCTGAAATGTCAGAAAACGCCGTTTCAGCACATAACAAACTTGGTTCAGGCAATGCAAGCTGAAACTCGGCCCAAAATTAAAATTGCAGTCTGTGCATGAATAAAACCTATTTTGCAACACAGAGAAACATATCTGAAGGTGTTAGAAGTGTTTTGCATGATTTTTGAAGTTAGAGCCTGAAATGTCAGAAAACGGTGTTTTAGCACATAACAAACTTGGTTCAGGCAATGCAAGCTGAAACTCGGCCAAAAATTAAAATTGCAGTCTGTGCAATAATAAAACCTATTTTGCAACACAGAGAAACATATCTGAAGGTGTTAGAAGTGTTTTGCATGATTTTTGAAGTTAGAGCCTGAAATGTCAGAAAACGGCGTTTCAGCACATAACAAACTTGGTTCAGGCAATGCAAGCTGAAACTCGGCCCAAAATTAAAATTGCAGTCTGTGCATGAATAAAACCTATTTTTCAACACAGAGAAACATATCTGAAGGTGTTAGAAGTGTTTTGCATGATTTTTGAAGTTAGAGCCTGAAATGTCAGAAAACGGCGTTTCAGCACATAACAAACTTGGTTCAGGCAATGCAAGCTGAAACTCGGCCAAAAATTAAAATTGCAGTCTGTGCAATAATAAAACCTATTTTGCAACACAGAGAAACATATCTGAAGGTGTTAGAAGTGTTTTGCATGATTTTTGAAGTTAGAGCCTGAAATGTCTGAAAACGGCGTTTCAGCACTTAACAAACTTGGTTCTGGTAATGCAAGCTGAAACTCGGCCAAAAATTAAAATTGCAGTCTGTGCATGAATAAAACCTATTTTGCAACACAGAGAAACATATCTGAAGGTGTTAGAAGTGTTTTGCATGATTTTTGAAGTTAGAGCCTGAAATGTCAGAAAACGCCGTTTCAGCACATAACAAACTTGGTTCAGGCAATGCAAGCTGAAACTCGGCCCAAAATTAAAATTGCAGTCTGTGCTTGAATAAAACCTATTTTTCAACACAGAGAAACATATCTGAAGGTGTTAGAAGTGTTTTGCATGATTTTTGAAGTTAGAGCCTGAAATGTCAGAAAACGGCGTTTCAGCAATTAACAAACTTGGTTCTGGCAATGCAAGCTGAAACTCGGCCAAAAATTAAAATTGCAGTCTGTGCATGAATAAAACCTATTTTGCAACACAGAGAAACATATCTGAAGGTGTTAGAAGTGTTTTGCATGATTTTTGAAGTTAGAGACTGAAATGTCAGAAAACAGCGTTTCAGCACATAACAGACTTGGTTCAGGCAATGCAAGCTGAAACTCGGCCCAAAATTAAAATTGCAGTCTGTGCATGAATAAAACCTATTTTGCAACACAGAGAAACATATCTGAAGGTGTTAGAAGTGTTTTGCATGATTTTTGAAGTTAGAGCCTGAAATGTCAGAAAACGCCGTTTCAGCACATAACAAACTTGGTTCAGGCAATGCAAGCTGAAACTCGGCCCAAAATTAAAATTGCAGTCTGTGCATGAATAAAACCTATTTTGCAACACAGAGAAACATATCTGAAGGTGTTAGAAGTGTTTTGCATGATTTTTGAAGTTAGAGCCTGAAATGTCAGAAAACGGCGTTTCAGCACTTAACAAACTTGGTTCTGGCAATGCAAGCTGAAACTCGGCCCAAAATTAAAATTGCAGTCTGTGCATGAATAAAACCTATTTTTCAACACAGAGAAACATATCTGAAGGTGTTAGAAGTGTTTTGCATGATTTTTGAAGTTAGAGCCTGAAATGTCAGAAAACGGCGTTTCAGCACATAACAAACTTGGTTCTGGCAATGCAAGCTGAAACTCGGTCCAAAATTAAAATTGCAGTCTGTGCATGAATAAAACCTATTTTGCAACACAGAGAAACAAATCTGAAGGTGTTAGAAGTGTTTTGCATGATTTTTGAAGTTAGAGCCTGAAATGTCAGAAAAAGGCTTTTCAGCACATAAAAAACTTGGTTCAGGCAATGCAAGCTGAAACTCGGCCCAAAATTAAAATTGCAGTCTGTGCATGAATAAAACCTATTTTTCAACACAGAGAAACATATCTGAAGGTGTTAGAAGTGTTTTGCATGATTTTTGAAGTTAGAGCCTGAAATGTCAGAAAACGGCGTTTCAGCACATAACAAACTTGGTTCTGGCAATGCAAGCTGAAACTCGGTCCAAAATTAAAATTGCAGTCTGTGCATGAATAAAACCTATTTTGCAACACAGAGAAACATATCTGAAGGTGTTAGAAGTGTTTTGCATGATTTTTGAAGTTAGAGCCTGAAATGTCAGAAAACAGCGTTTCAGCACATAACAAACTTGGTTCTGGTAATGCAAGCTGAAACTCGGCCAAAAATTAAAATTGCAGTCTGTGCATGAATAAAACCTATTTTGCAACACAGAGAAACATATCTGAAGGTGTTAGAAGTGTTTTGCATGATTTTTGAAGTTAGAGCCTGAAATGTCAGAAAACGGCGTTTCAGCACATAACAAACTCGGTTCAGGCAATGCAAGCTGAAACTCGGCCAAAAATTAAAATTGCAGTCTGTGCATGAATAAAACCTATTTTTCAACACAGAGAAACATATCTGAAGGTGTTAGAAGTGTTTTGCATGATTTTTGAAGTCAGAGCCTGAAATGTCAGAAAACGGTGTTTTAGCACATAAAAAACTTGGTTCTGGTAATGCAAGCTGAAACTCGGCCAAAAATTAAAATTGCAGTCTGTGCATTAATAAAACCTATTTTGCAACACAGAGAAACATATCTGAAGGTGTTAGAAGTGTTTTGCATGATTTTTGAAGTTAGAGCCTGAAATGTCAGAAAACGCCGTTTCAGCACATAACAAACTTGGTTCAGGCAATGCAAGCTGAAACTCGGCCCAAAATTAAAATTGCAGTCTGTGCATGAATAAAACCTATTTTGCAACACAGAGAAACATATCTGAAGGTGTTAGAAGTGTTTTGCATGATTTTTGAAGTTAGAGCCTGAAATGTCAGAAAACGGCGTTTCAGCACTTAACAAACTTGGTTCAGGCAATGCAAGCTGAAACTCGGCCCAAAATTAAAATTGCAGTCTGTGCATGAATAAAACCTATTTTGCAACACAGAGAAACATATCTGAAGGTGTTAGAAGTGTTTTGCATGATTTTTGAAGTTAGAGCCTGAAATGTCAGAAAACGGCGTTTCAGCACTTAACAAACTTGGTTCTGGCAATGCAAGCTGAAACTCGGCCAAAAATTAAAATTGCAGTCTGTGCATGAATAAAACCTATTTTGCAACACAGAGAAACATATCTGAAGGTGTTAGAAGTGTTTTGCATGATTTTTGAAGTTAGAGCCTGAAATGTCAGAAAACGCAGTTTCAGCACATAACAAACTTGGTTCGGGCAATGCAAGCTGAAACTCGGCCCAAAATTAAAATTGCAGTCTGTGCATGAATAAAACCTATTTTGCAACACAGAGAAACATATCTGAAGGTGTTAGAAGTGTTTTGCATGATTTTTGAAGTTAGAGCCTGAAATGTCAGAAAACAGCGTTTCAGCACATAACAGACTTGGTTCAGGCAATGCAAGCTGAAACTCGGCCCAAAATTAAAATTGCAGTCTGTGCATGAATAAAACCTATTTTGCAACACAGAGAAACATATCTGAAGGTGTTAGAAGTGTTTTGCATGATTTTTCAAGTTAGAGCCTGAAATGTCAGAAAACGCCGTTTCAGCACATAACAAACTTGGTTCAGGCAATGCAAGCTGAAACTCGGCCCAAAATTAAAATTGCAGTCTGTGCATGAATAAAACCTATTTTTCAACACAGAGAAACATATCTGAAGGTGTTAGAAGTGTTTTGCATGATTTTTGAAGTTAGAGCCTGAAATGTCAGAAAACGGCGTTTCAGCACATAACAAACTTGGTTCTGGCAATGCAAGCTGAAACTCGGTCCAAAATTAAAATTGCAGTCTGTGCATGAATAAAACCTATTTTGCAACACAGAGAAATAAATCTGAAGGTGTTAGAAGTGTTTTGCATGATTTTTGAAGTTAGAGCCTGAAATGTCAGAAAAAGGCTTTTCAGCACATAACAAACTTGGTTCTGGCAATGCAAGCTGAAACTCGGCCCAAAATTAAAATTGCAGTCTGTGCATGAATAAAACCTATTTTGCAACACAGAGAAACATATCTGAAGGTTTTAGAAGTGTTTTGCATGATTTTTGAAGTTAGAGCCTGAAATGTCAGAAAACAGCGTTTCAGCACATAACAAACTTGGTTCTGGTAATGCAAGCTGAAACTCGGCCAAAAATTAAAATTGCAGTCTGTGCATGAATAAAACCTATTTTGCAACACAGAGAAACATATCTGAAGGTGTTAGAAGTGTTTTGCATGATTTTTGAAGTTAGAGCCTGAAATGTCAGAAAACAGCGTTTCAGCACATAACAAACTTGGTTCTGGTAATGCAAGCTGAAACTCGGCCAAAAATTAAAATTGCAGTCTGTGCATGAATAAAACCTATTTTGCAACACAGAGAAACATATCTGAAGGTGTTAGAAGTGTTTTGCATGATTTTTGAAGTTAGAGCCTGAAATGTCAGAAAACGGCGTTTCAGCACATAACAAACTCGGTTCAGGCAATGCAAGCTGAAACTCGGCCAAAAATTAAAATTGCAGTCTGTGCATGAATAAAACCTATTTTGCAACACAGAGAAACATATCTGAAGGTGTTAGAAGTGTTTTGCATGATTTTTGAAGTCAGAGCCTGAAATGTCAGAAAACGGTGTTTTAGCACATAAAAAACTTGGTTCTGGTAATGCAAGCTGAAACTCGGCCAAAAATTAAAATTGCAGTCTGTGCATTAATAAAACCTATTTTACAACACAGAGAAACATATCTGAAGGTGTTAGAAGTGTTTTGCATGATTTTTGAAGTTAGAGCCTGAAATGTCAGAAAACGCCGTTTCAGCACATAACAAACTTGGTTCAGGCAATGCAAGCTGAAACTCGGCCAAAAATTTAAATTGCAGTCTGTGCATTAATAAAACCTATTTTGCAACACAGAGAAACATATCTGAAGGTGTTAGAAGTGTTTTGCATGATTTTTGAAGTTAGAGACTGAAATGTCAGAAAACAGCGTTTCAGCACATAACAGACTTGGTTCAGGCAATGCAAGCTGAAACTCGGCCAAAAATTAAAATTGCAGTCTGTGCATGAATAAAACCTATTTTGCAACACAGAGAAACATATCTGAAGGTGTTAGAAGTGTTTTGCATGATTTTTGAAGTTAGAGCCTGAAATGTCAGAAAACGGCGTTTCAGCACATAACAAACTCGGTTCAGGCAATGCAAGCTGAAACTCGGCCAAAAATTAAAATTGCAGTCTGTGCATGAATAAATCCTATTTTGCAACACAGAGTAACATATCTGAAGGTGTTAGAAGTGTTTTGCATGATTTTTGAAGTTAGAGCCTGAAATGTCAGAAAACGGCGTTTCAGCACATAACAAACTCGGTTCAGGCAATGCAAGCTGAAACTCGGCCAAAAATTAAAATTGCAGTCTGTGCATGAATAAAACCTATTTTGCAACACAGAGAAACATATCTGAAGGTGTTAGAAGTGTTTTGCATGATTTTTGAAGTCAGAGCCTGAAATGTCAGAAAACGGTGTTTTAGCACATAAAAAACTTGGTTCTGGTAATGCAAGCTGAAACTCGGCCAAAAATTAAAATTGCAGTCTGTGCATTAATAAAACCTATTTTGCAACACAGAGAAACATATCTGAAGGTGTTAGAAGTGTTTTGCATGATTTTTGAAGTTAGAGCCTGAAATGTCAGAAAACGCCGTTTCAGCACATAACAAACTTGGTTCAGGCAATGCAAGCTGAAACTCGGCCCAAAATTAAAATTGCAGTCTGTGCATGAATAAAACCTATTTTGCAACACAGAGAAACATATCTGAAGGTGTTAGAAGTGTTTTGCATGATTTTTGAAGTTAGAGCCTGAAATGTCAGAAAACGGTGTTTTAGCACATAACAAACTTGGTTCAGGCAATGCAAGCTGAAACTCGGCCAAAAATTAAAATTGCAGTCTGTGCAATAATAAAACCTATTTTGCAACACAGAGAAACATATCTGAAGGTGTTAGAAGTGTTTTGCATGATTTTTGAAGTTAGAGCCTGAAATGTCAGAAAACGGCGTTTCAGCACATAACAAACTTGGTTCAGGCAATGCAAGCTGAAACTCGGCCCAAAATTAAAATTGCAGTCTGTGCATGAATAAAACCTATTTTTCAACACAGAGAAACATATCTGAAGGTGTTAGAAGTGTTTTGCATGATTTTTGAAGTTAGAGCCTGAAATGTCAGAAAACGGCGTTTCAGCACATAACAAACTTGGTTCAGGCAATGCAAGCTGAAACTCGGCCAAAAATTAAAATTGCAGTCTGTGCAATAATAAAACCTATTTTGCAACACAGAGAAACATATCTGAAGGTGTTAGAAGTGTTTTGCATGATTTTTGAAGTTAGAGCCTGAAATGTCTGAAAACGGCGTTTCAGCACTTAACAAACTTGGTTCTGGTAATGCAAGCTGAAACTCGGCCAAAAATTAAAATTGCAGTCTGTGCATGAATAAAACCTATTTTGCAACACAGAGAAACATATCTGAAGGTGTTAGAAGTGTTTTGCATGATTTTTGAAGTTAGAGCCTGAAATGTCAGAAAACGCCGTTTCAGCACATAACAAACTTGGTTCAGGCAATGCAAGCTGAAACTCGGCCCAAAATTAAAATTGCAGTCTGTGCTTGAATAAAACCTATTTTTCAACACAGAGAAACATATCTGAAGGTGTTAGAAGTGTTTTGCATGATTTTTGAAGTTAGAGCCTGAAATGTCAGAAAACGGCGTTTCAGCAATTAACAAACTTGGTTCTGGCAATGCAAGCTGAAACTCGGCCAAAAATTAAAATTGCAGTCTGTGCATGAATAAAACCTATTTTGCAACACAGAGAAACATATCTGAAGGTGTTAGAAGTGTTTTGCATGATTTTTGAAGTTAGAGACTGAAATGTCAGAAAACAGCGTTTCAGCACATAACAGACTTGGTTCAGGCAATGCAAGCTGAAACTCGGCCCAAAATTAAAATTGCAGTCTGTGCATGAATAAAACCTATTTTGCAACACAGAGAAACATATCTGAAGGTGTTAGAAGTGTTTTGCATGATTTTTGAAGTTAGAGCCTGAAATGTCAGAAAACGCCGTTTCAGCACATAACAAACTTGGTTCAGGCAATGCAAGCTGAAACTCGGCCCAAAATTAAAATTGCAGTCTGTGCATGAATAAAACCTATTTTGCAACACAGAGAAACATATCTGAAGGTGTTAGAAGTGTTTTGCATGATTTTTGAAGTTAGAGCCTGAAATGTCAGAAAACGGCGTTTCAGCACTTAACAAACTTGGTTCTGGCAATGCAAGCTGAAACTCGGCCCAAAATTAAAATTGCAGTCTGTGCATGAATAAAACCTATTTTGCAACACAGAGAAACATATCTGAAGTTGTTAGAAGTGTTTTGCATGATTTTTGAAGTTAGAGCCTGAAATGTCAGAAAACGGCGTTTCAGCACATAACAAACTTGGTTCTGGCAATGCAAGCTGAAACTCGGCCAAAAATTAAAATTGCAGTCTGTGCATGTATAAAACCTATTTTGCAACACAGAGAAACATATCTGAAGGTGTTAGAAGTGTTTTGCATGATTTTTGAAGTTAGAGCCTGAAATGTCAGAAAACGCCGTTTCAGCACATAACAAACTTGGTTCAGGCAATGCAAGCTGAAACTCGGCCCAAAATTAAAATTGCAGTCTGTGCATGAATAAAACCTATTTTTCAACACAGAGAAACATATCTGAAGGTGTTAGAAGTGTTTTGCATGATTTTTGAAGTTAGAGCCTGAAATGTCAGAAAACGGCGTTTCAGCACATAACAAACTTGGTTCTGGCAATGCAAGTTGAAACTCGGTCCAAAATTAAAATTGCAGTCTGTGCATGAATAAAACCTATTTTGCAACACAGAGAAACAAATCTGAAGGTGTTAGAAGTGTTTTGCATGATTTTTGAAGTTAGAGCCTGAAATGTCAGAAAAAGGCTTTTCAGCACATAACAAACTTGGTTCTGGCAATGCAAGCTGAAACTCGGCCCAAAATTAAAATTGCAGTCTGTGCATGAATAAAACCTATTTTGCAACACAGAGAAACATATCTGAAGGTGTTAGAAGTGTTTTGCATGATTTTTGAAGTTAGAGCCTGAAATGTCAGAAAACGGCGTTTCAGCACTTAACAAACTTGGTTCTGGCAATGCAAGCTGAAACTCGGCCAAAAATTAAAATTGCAGTCTGTGCATGAATAAAACCTATTTTGCAACACAGAGAAACATATCTGAAGGTGTTAGAAGTGTTTTGCATGATTTTTGAAGTTAGAGCCTGAAATGTCAGAAAACGGCGTTTCAGCACATAACAAACTCGGTTCAGGCAATGCAAGCTGAAACTCGGCCAAAAATTAAAATTGCAGTCTGTGCATGAATAAAACCTATTTTGCAACACAGAGAAACATATCTGAAGGTGTTAGAAGTGTTTTGCATGATTTTTGAAGTCAGAGCCTGAAATGTCAGAAAACGGTGTTTTAGCACATAAAAAACTTGGTTCTGGTAATGCAAGCTGAAACTCGGCCAAAAATTAAAATTGCAGTCTGTGCATTAATAAAACCTATTTTACAACACAGAGAAACATATCTGAAGGTGTTAGAAGTGTTTTGCATGATTTTTGAAGTTAGAGCCTGAAATGTCAGAAAACGCCGTTTCAGCACATAACAAACTTGGTTCAGGCAATGCAAGCTGAAACTCGGCCAAAAATTTAAATTGCAGTCTGTGCAATAATAAAACCTATTTTGCAACACAGAGAAACATATCTGAAGGTGTTAGAAGTGTTTTGCATGATTTTTGAAGTTAGAGACTGAAATGTCAGAAAACAGCGTTTCAGCACATAACAGACTTGGTTCAGGCAATGCAAGCTGAAACTCGGCCAAAAATTAAAATTGCAGTCTGTGCATGAATAAAACCTATTTTGCAACACAGAGAAACATATCTGAAGGTGTTAGAAGTGTTTTGCATGATTTTTGAAGTTAGAGCCTGAAATGTCAGAAAACGGCGTTTCAGCACATAACAAACTCGGTTCAGGCAATGCAAGCTGAAACTCGGCCAAAAATTAAAATTGCAGTCTGTGCATGAATAAAACCTATTTTGCAACACAGAGTAACATATCTGAAGGTGTTAGAAGTGTTTTGCATGATTTTTGAAGTTAGAGCCTGAAATGTCAGAAAACGGCGTTTCAGCACATAACAAACTCGGTTCAGGCAATGCAAGCTGAAACTCGGCCAAAAATTAAAATTGCAGTCTGTGCATGAATAAAACCTATTTTGCAACACAGAGAAACATATCTGAAGGTGTTAGAAGTGTTTTGCATGATTTTTGAAGTCAGAGCCTGAAATGTCAGAAAACGGTGTTTTAGCACATAAAAAACTTGGTTCTGGTAATGCAAGCTGAAACTCGGCCAAAAATTAAAATTGCAGTCTGTGCATTAATAAAACCTATTTTGCAACACAGAGAAACATATCTGAAGGTGTTAGAAGTGTTTTGCATGATTTTTGAAGTTAGAGCCTGAAATGTCAGAAAACGCCGTTTCAGCACATAACAAACTTGGTTCAGGCAATGCAAGCTGAAACTCGGCCCAAAATTAAAATTGCAGTCTGTGCATGAATAAAACCTATTTTGCAACACAGAGAAACATATCTGAAGGTGTTAGAAGTGTTTTGCATGATTTTTGAAGTTAGAGCCTGAAATGTCAGAAAACGGTGTTTTAGCACATAACAAACTTGGTTCAGGCAATGCAAGCTGAAACTCGGCCAAAAATTAAAATTGCAGTCTGTGCAATAATAAAACCTATTTTGCAACACAGAGAAACATATCTGAAGGTGTTAGAAGTGTTTTGCATGATTTTTGAAGTTAGAGCCTGAAATGTCAGAAAACGGCGTTTCAGCACATAACAAACTTGGTTCAGGCAATGCAAGCTGAAACTCGGCCCAAAATTAAAATTGCAGTCTGTGCATGAATAAAACCTATTTTTCAACACAGAGAAACATATCTGAAGGTGTTAGAAGTGTTTTGCATGATTTTTGAAGTTAGAGCCTGAAATGTCAGAAAACGGCGTTTCAGCACATAACAAACTTGGTTCAGGCAATGCAAGCTGAAACTCGGCCAAAAATTAAAATTGCAGTCTGTGCAATAATAAAACCTATTTTGCAACACAGAGAAACATATCTGAAGGTGTTAGAAGTGTTTTGCATGATTTTTGAAGTTAGAGCCTGAAATGTCTGAAAACGGCGTTTCAGCACTTAACAAACTTGGTTCTGGTAATGCAAGCTGAAACTCGGCCAAAAATTAAAATTGCAGTCTGTGCATGAATAAAACCTATTTTGCAACACAGAGAAACATATCTGAAGGTGTTAGAAGTGTTTTGCATGATTTTTGAAGTTAGAGCCTGAAATGTCAGAAAACGGCGTTTCAGCACATAACAAACTTGGTTCAGGCAATGCAAGCTGAAACTCGGCCCAAAATTAAAATTGCAGTCTGTGCTTGAATAAAACCTATTTTTCAACACAGAGAAACATATCTGAAGGTGTTAGAAGTGTTTTGCATGATTTTTGAAGTTAGAGCCTGAAATGTCAGAAAACGGCGTTTCAGCAATTAACAAACTTGGTTCTGGCAATGCAAGCTGAAACTCGGCCAAAAATTAAAATTGCAGTCTGTGCATGAATAAAACCTATTTTGCAACACAGAGAAACATATCTGAAGGTGTTAGAAGTGTTTTGCATGATTTTTGAAGTTAGAGACTGAAATGTCAGAAAACAGCGTTTCAGCACATAACAGACTTGGTTCAGGCAATGCAAGCTGAAACTCGGCCCAAAATTAAAATTGCAGTCTGTGCATGAATAAAACCTATTTTGCAACACAGAGAAACATATCTGAAGGTGTTAGAAGTGTTTTGCATGATTTTTGAAGTTAGAGCCTGAAATGTCAGAAAACGCCGTTTCAGCACATAACAAACTTGGTTCAGGCAATGCAAGCTGAAACTCGGCCCAAAATTAAAATTGCAGTCTGTGCATGAATAAAACCTATTTTGCAACACAGAGAAACATATCTGAAGGTGTTAGAAGTGTTTTGCATGATTTTTGAAGTTAGAGCCTGAAATGTCAGAAAACGGCGTTTCAGCACTTAACAAACTTGGTTCAGGCAATGCAAGCTGAAACTCGGCCCAAAATTAAAATTGCAGTCTGTGCATGAATAAAACCTATTTTGCAACACAGAGAAACATATCTGAAGGTGTTAGAAGTGTTTTGCATGATTTTTGAAGTTAGAGCCTGAAATGTCAGAAAACGGCGTTTCAGCACTTAACAAACTTGGTTCTGGTAATGCAAGCTGAAACTCGGCCAAAAATTAAAATTGCAGTCTGTGCATGAATAAAACCTATTTTGCAACACAGAGAAACATATCTGAAGGTGTTAGAAGTGTTTTGCATGATTTTTGAAGTTAGAGCCTGAAATGTCAGAAAACGCCGTTTCAGCACATAACAAACTTGGTTCAGGCAATGCAAGCTGAAACTCGGCCCAAAATTAAAATTGCAGTCTGTGCTTGAATAAAACCTATTTTTCAACACAGAGAAACATATCTGAAGGTGTTAGAAGTGTTTTGCATGATTTTTGAAGTTAGAGCCTGAAATGTCAGAAAACGGCGTTTCAGCAATTAACAAACTTGGTTCTGGCAATGCAAGCTGAAACTCGGCCAAAAATTAAAATTGCAGTCTGTGCATGAATAAAACCTATTTTGCAACACAGAGAAACATATCTGAAGGTGTTAGAAGTGTTTTGCATGATTTTTGAAGTTAGAGACTGAAATGTCAGAAAACAGCGTTTCAGCACATAACAGACTTGGTTCAGGCAATGCAAGCTGAAACTCGGCCCAAAATTAAAATTGCAGTCTGTGCATGAATAAAACCTATTTTGCAACACAGAGAAACATATCTGAAGGTGTTAGAAGTGTTTTGCATGATTTTTGAAGTTAGAGCCTGAAATGTCAGAAAACGCCGTTTCAGCACATAACAAACTTGGTTCAGGCAATGCAAGCTGAAACTCGGCCCAAAATTAAAATTGCAGTCTGTGCATGAATAAAACCTATTTTGCAACACAGAGAAACATATCTGAAGGTGTTAGAAGTGTTTTGCATGATTTTTGAAGTTAGAGCCTGAAATGTCAGAAAACGGCGTTTCAGCACTTAACAAACTTGGTTCTGGCAATGCAAGCTGAAACTCGGCCAAAAATTAAAATTGCAGTCTGTGCATGTATAAAACCTATTTTGCAACACAGAGAAACATATCTGAAGGTGTTAGAAGTGTTTTGCATGATTTTTGAAGTTAGAGCCTGAAATGTCAGAAAACGCCGTTTCAGCACATAACAAACTTGGTTCAGGCAATGCAAGCTGAAACTCGGCCCAAAATTAAAATTGCAGTCTGTGCATGAATAAAACCTATTTTTCAACACAGAGAAACATATCTGAAGGTGTTAGAAGTGTTTTGCATGATTTTTGAAGTTAGAGCCTGAAATGTCAGAAAACGGCGTTTCAGCACATAACAAACTTGGTTCTGGCAATGCAAGTTGAAACTCGGTCCAAAATTAAAATTGCAGTCTGTGCATGAATAAAACCTATTTTGCAACACAGAGAAACAAATCTGAAGGTGTTAGAAGTGTTTTGCATGATTTTTGAAGTTAGAGCCTGAAATGTCAGAAAAAGGCTTTTCAGCACATAACAAACTTGGTTCTGGCAATGCAAGCTGAAACTCGGCCCAAAATTAAAATTGCAGTCTGTGCATGAATAAAACCTATTTTGCAACACAGAGAAACATATCTGAAGGTGTTAGAAGTGTTTTGCATGATTTTTGAAGTTAGAGCCTGAAATGTCAGAAAACGGCGTTTCAGCACATAACAAACTTGGTTCAGGCAATGCAAGCTGAAACTCGGTCCAAAATTAAAATTGCAGTCTGTGCATGAATAAAACCTATTTTGCAACACAGAGAAATAAATCTGAAGGTGTTAGAAGTGTTTTGCATGATTTTTGAAGTTAGAGCCTGAAATGTCAGAAAAAGGCTTTTCAGCACATAACAAACTTGGTTCTGGCAATGCAAGCTGAAACTCGGCCCAAAATTAAAATTGCAGTCTGTGCATGAATAAAACCTATTTTGCAACACAGAGAAACATATCTGAAGGTTTTAGAAGTGTTTTGCATGATTTTTGAAGTTAGAGCCTGAAATGTCAGAAAACAGCGTTTCAGCACATAACAAACTTGGTTCTGGTAATGCAAGCTGAAACTCGGCCAAAAATTAAAATTGCAGTCTGTGCATGAATAAAACCTATTTTGCAACACAGAGAAACATATCTGAAGGTGTTAGAAGTGTTTTGCATGATTTTTCAAGTTAGAGCCTGAAATGTCAGAAAACGCCGTTTCAGCACATAACAAACTTGGTTCAGGCAATGCAAGCTGAAACTCGGCCCAAAATTAAAATTGCAGTCTGTGCATGAATAAAACCTATTTTTCAACACAGAGAAACATATCTGAAGGTGTTAGAAGTGTTTTGCATGATTTTTGAAGTTAGAGCCTGAAATGTCAGAAAACGGCGTTTCAGCACATAACAAACTCGGTTCAGGCAATGCAAGCTGAAACTCGGCCAAAAATTAAAATTGCAGTCTGTGCATGAATAAAACCTATTTTGCAACACAGAGAAACATATCTGAAGGTGTTAGAAGTGTTTTGCATGATTTTTGAAGTTAGAGCCTGAAATGTCAGAAAACGGCGTATCAGCACATAACAAACTCGGTTCAGGCAATACAAGCTGAAACTCGGCCAAAAATTAAAATTGCAGTCTGTGCATGAATAAAACCTATTTTGCAACACAGAGAAACATATCTGAAGGTGTTAGAAGTGTTTTGCATGATTTTTGAAGTTAGAGCCTGAAATGTCAGAAAACGGCGTTTCAGCACATAACAAACTCGGTTCAGGCAATGCAAGCTGAAACTCGGCCAAAAATTAAAATTGCAGTCTGTGCATGAATAAAACCTATTTTGCAACACAGAGTAACATATCTGAAGGTGTTAGAAGTGTTTTGCATGATTTTTGAAGTTAGAGCCTGAAATGTCAGAAAACGGCGTTTCAGCACATAACAAACTCGGTTCAGGCAATGCAAGCTGAAACTCGGCCAAAAATTAAAATTGCAGTCTGTGCATGAATAAAACCTATTTTGCAACACAGAGAAACATATCTGAAGGTGTTAGAAGTGTTTTGCATGATTTTTGAAGTCAGAGCCTGAAATGTCAGAAAACGGTGTTTTAGCACATAAAAAACTTGGTTCTGGTAATGCAAGCTGAAACTCGGCCAAAAATTAAAATTGCAGTCTGTGCATTAATAAAACCTATTTTGCAACACAGAGAAACATATCTGAAGGTGTTAGAAGTGTTTTGCATGATTTTTGAAGTTAGAGCCTGAAATGTCAGAAAACGCCGTT
Source organism: Garra rufa (assembly GCF_049309525.1). Classification (NCBI taxonomy): domain Eukaryota; kingdom Metazoa; phylum Chordata; class Actinopteri; order Cypriniformes; family Cyprinidae; genus Garra; species Garra rufa. Next base: position 25,371,491 of record NW_027394276.1, on the reverse strand, counting down.
TCAGCACATAACAAACTTGGTTCAGGCAATGCAAGCTGAAACTCGGCCCAAAATTAAAATTGCAGTCTCTGCATGAATAAAACCTATTTTGCAACACAGAGAAACATATCTGAAGGTGTTAGAAGTGTTTTGCATGATTTTTGAAGTTAGAGCCTGAAATGTCAGAAAACGGTGTTTTAGCACATAACAAACTTGGTTCAGGCAATGCAAGCTGAAACTCGGCCAAAAATTAAAATTGCAGTCTGTGCAATAATAAAACCTATTTTGCAACACAGAGAAACATATCTGAAGGTGTTAGAAGTGTTTTGCATGATTTTTGAAGTTAGAGCCTGAAATGTCAGAAAACGGCGTTTCAGCACATAACAAACTTGGTTCAGGCAATGCAAGCTGAAACTCGGCCCAAAATTAAAATTGCAGTCTGTGCATGAATAAAACCTATTTTTCAACACAGAGAAACATATCTGAAGGTGTTAGAAGTGTTTTGCATGATTTTTGAAGTTAGAGCCTGAAATGTCAGAAAACGGCGTTTCAGCACATAACAAACTTGGTTCAGGCAATGCAAGCTGAAACTCGGCCAAAAATTAAAATTGCAGTCTGTGCAATAATAAAACCTATTTTGCAACACAGAGAAACATATCTGAAGGTGTTAGAAGTGTTTTGCATGATTTTTGAAGTTAGAGCCTGAAATGTCAGAAAACGGCGTTTCAGCACATAACAAACTTGGTTCTGGCAATGCAAGCTGAAACTCGGTCCAAAATTAAAATTGCAGTCTGTGCATGAATAAAACCTATTTTGCAACACAGAGAAACAAATTTGAAGGTGTTAGAAGTGTTTTGCATGATTTTTGAAGTTAGAGCCTGAAATGTCAGAAAAAGGCTTTTCAGCACATAACAAACTTGGTTCTGGCAATGCAAGCTGAAACTCGGCCCAAAATTAAAATTGCAGTCTGTGCATGAATAAAACCTATTTTGCAACACAGAGAAACATATCTGAAGGTGTTAGAAGTGTTTTGCATGATTTTTGAAGTTAGAGCCTGAAATGTCAGAAAACGGCGTTTCAGCACATAACAAACTTGGTTCTGGCAATGCAAGCTGAAACTCGGTCCAAAATTAAAATTGCAGTCTGTGCATGAATAAAACCTATTTTGCAACACAGAGAAACAAATCTGAAGGTGTTAGAAGTGTTTTGCATGATTTTTGAAGTTAGAGCCTGAAATGTCAGAAAAAGGCTTTTCAGCACATAAAAAACTTGGTTCAGGCAATGCAAGCTGAAACTCGGCCCAAAATTAAAATTGCAGTCTGTGCATGAATAAAACCTATTTTTCAACACAGAGAAACATATCTGAAGGTGTTAGAAGTGTTTTGCATGATTTTTGAAGTTAGAGCCTGAAATGTCAGAAAACGGCGTTTCAGCACATAACAAACTTGGTTCTGGCAATGCAAGCTGAAACTCGGTCCAAAATTAAAATTGCAGTCTGTGCATGAATAAAACCTATTTTGCAACACAGAGAAACATATCTGAAGGTGTTAGAAGTGTTTTGCATGATTTTTGAAGTTAGAGCCTGAAATGTCAGAAAACAGCGTTTCAGCACATAACAAACTTGGTTCTGGTAATGCAAGCTGAAACTCGGCCAAAAATTAAAATTGCAGTCTGTGCATGAATAAAACCTATTTTGCAACACAGAGAAACATATCTGAAGGTGTTAGAAGTGTTTTGCATGATTTTTGAAGTTAGAGCCTGAAATGTCAGAAAACGGCGTTTCAGCACATAACAAACTCGGTTCAGGCAATGCAAGCTGAAACTCGGCCAAAAATTAAAATTGCAGTCTGTGCATGAATAAAACCTATTTTTCAACACAGAGAAACATATCTGAAGGTGTTAGAAGTGTTTTGCATGATTTTTGAAGTCAGAGCCTGAAATGTCAGAAAACGGTGTTTTAGCACATAAAAAACTTGGTTCTGGTAATGCAAGCTGAAACTCGGCCAAAAATTAAAATTGCAGTCTGTGCATTAATAAAACCTATTTTGCAACACAGAGAAACATATCTGAAGGTGTTAGAAGTGTTTTGCATGATTTTTGAAGTTAGAGCCTGAAATGTCAGAAAACGCCGTTTCAGCACATAACAAACTTGGTTCAGGCAATGCAAGCTGAAACTCGGCCCAAAATTAAAATTGCAGTCTGTGCATGAATAAATCCTATTTTGCAACACAGAGAAACATATCTGAAGGTGTTAGAAGTGTTTTGCATGATTTTTGAAGTTAGAGCCTGAAATGTCAGAAAACGGCGTTTCAGCACTTAACAAACTTGGTTCAGGCAATGCAAGCTGAAACTCGGCCCAAAATTAAAATTGCAGTCTGTGCATGAATAAAACCTATTTTGCAACACAGAGAAACATATCTGAAGGTGTTAGAAGTGTTTTGCATGATTTTTGAAGTTAGAGCCTGAAATGTCAGAAAACGGCGTTTCAGCCCTTAACAAACTTGGTTCTGGCAATGCAAGCTGAAACTCGGCCAAAAATTAAAATTGCAGTCTGTGCATGAATAAAACCTATTTTGCAACACAGAGAAACATATCTGAAGGTGTTAGAAGTGTTTTGCATGATTTTTGAAGTTAGAGCCTGAAATGTCAGAAAACGCAGTTTCAGCACATAACAAACTTGGTTCAGGCAATGCAAGCTGAAACTCGGCCCAAAATTAAAATTGCAGTCTGTGCATGAATAAAACCTATTTTGCAACACAGAGAAACATATCTGAAGGTGTTAGAAGTGTTTTGCATGATTTTTGAAGTTAGAGCCTGAAATGTCAGAAAACAGCGTTTCAGCACATAACAGACTTGGTTCAGGCAATGCAAGCTGAAACTCGGCCCAAAATTAAAATTGCAGTCTGTGCATGAATAAAACCTATTTTGCAACACAGAGAAACATATCTGAAGGTGTTAGAAGTGTTTTGCATGATTTTTCAAGTTAGAGCCTGAAATGTCAGAAAACGCCGTTTCAGCACATAACAAACTTGGTTCAGGCAATGCAAGCTGAAACTCGGCCCAAAATTAAAATTGCAGTCTGTGCATGAATAAAACCTATTTTTCAACACAGAGAAACATATCTGAAGGTGTTAGAAGTGTTTTGCATGATTTTTGAAGTTAGAGCCTGAAATGTCAGAAAACGGCGTTTCAGCACATAACAAACTTGGTTCTGGCAATGCAAGCTGAAACTCGGTCCAAAATTAAAATTGCAGTCTGTGCATGAATAAAACCTATTTTGCAACACAGAGAAATAAATCTGAAGGTGTTAGAAGTGTTTTGCATGATTTTTGAAGTTAGAGCCTGAAATGTCAGAAAAAGGCTTTTCAGCACATAACAAACTTGGTTCTGGCAATGCAAGCTGAAACTCGGCCCAAAATTAAAATTGCAGTCTGTGCATGAATAAAACCTATTTTGCAACACAGAGAAACATATCTGAAGGTTTTAGAAGTGTTTTGCATGATTTTTGAAGTTAGAGCCTGAAATGTCAGAAAACAGCGTTTCAGCACATAACAAACTTGGTTCTGGTAATGCAAGCTGAAACTCGGCCAAAAATTAAAATTGCAGTCTGTGCATGAATAAAACCTATTTTGCAACACAGAGAAACATATCTGAAGGTGTTAGAAGTGTTTTGCATGATTTTTGAAGTTAGAGCCTGAAATGTCAGAAAACAGCGTTTCAGCACATAACAAACTTGGTTCTGGTAATGCAAGCTGAAACTCGGCCAAAAATTAAAATTGCAGTCTGTGCATGAATAAAACCTATTTTGCAACACAGAGAAACATATCTGAAGGTGTTAGAAGTGTTTTGCATGATTTTTGAAGTTAGAGCCTGAAATGTCAGAAAACGGCGTTTCAGCACATAACAAACTCGGTTCAGGCAATGCAAGCTGAAACTCGGCCAAAAATTAAAATTGCAGTCTGTGCATGAATAAAACCTATTTTGCAACACAGAGAAACATATCTGAAGGTGTTAGAAGTGTTTTGCATGATTTTTGAAGTCAGAGCCTGAAATGTCAGAAAACGGTGTTTTAGCACATAAAAAACTTGGTTCTGGTAATGCAAGCTGAAACTCGGCCAAAAATTAAAATTGCAGTCTGTGCATTAATAAAACCTATTTTACAACACAGAGAAACATATCTGAAGGTGTTAGAAGTGTTTTGCATGATTTTTGAAGTTAGAGCCTGAAATGTCAGAAAACGCCGTTTCAGCACATAACAAACTTGGTTCAGGCAATGCAAGCTGAAACTCGGCCAAAAATTTAAATTGCAGTCTGTGCATTAATAAAACCTATTTTGCAACACAGAGAAACATATCTGAAGGTGTTAGAAGTGTTTTGCATGATTTTTGAAGTTAGAGACTGAAATGTCAGAAAACAGCGTTTCAGCACATAACAGACTTGGTTCAGGCAATGCAAGCTGAAACTCGGCCCAAAATTAAAATTGCAGTCTGTGCATGAATAAAACCTATTTTGCAACACAGAGAAACATATCTGAAGGTGTTAGAAGTGTTTTGCATGATTTTTGAAGTTAGAGCCTGAAATGTCAGAAAACGCCGTTTCAGCACATAACAAACTTGGTTCAGGCAATGCAAGCTGAAACTCGGCCCAAAATTAAAATTGCAGTCTGTGCATGAATAAAACCTATTTTGCAACACAGAGAAACATATCTGAAGGTGTTAGAAGTGTTTTGCATGATTTTTGAAGTTAGAGCCTGAAATGTCAGAAAACGGCGTTTCAGCACTTAACAAACTTGGTTCAGGCAATGCAAGCTGAAACTCGGCCCAAAATTAAAATTGCAGTCTGTGCATGAATAAAACCTATTTTGCAACACAGAGAAACATATCTGAAGGTGTTAGAAGTGTTTTGCATGATTTTTGAAGTTAGAGCCTGAAATGTCAGAAAACGGCGTTTCAGCACATAACAAACTTGGTTCTGGCAATGCAAGCTGAAACTCGGCCAAAAATTAAAATTGCAGTCTGTGCATGTATAAAACCTATTTTGCAACACAGAGAAACATATCTGAAGGTGTTAGAAGTGTTTTGCATGATTTTTGAAGTTAGAGCCTGAAATGTCAGAAAACGCCGTTTCAGCACATAACAAACTTGGTTCAGGCAATGCAAGCTGAAACTCGGCCCAAAATTAAAATTGCAGTCTGTGCATGAATAAAACCTATTTTGCAACACAGAGAAACATATCTGAAGGTGTTAGAAGTGTTTTGCATGATTTTTGAAGTTAGAGCCTGAAATGTCAGAAAACGGTGTTTTAGCACATAACAAACTTGGTTCAGGCAATGCAAGCTGAAACTCGGCCAAAAATTAAAATTGCAGTCTGTGCATTAATAAAACCTATTTTGCAACACAGAGAAACATATCTGAAGGTGTTAGAAGTGTTTTGCATGATTTTTGAAGTTAGAGCCTGAAATGTCAGAAAACGCCGTTTCAGCACATAACAAACTTGGTTCAGGCAATGCAAGCTGAAACTCGGCCCAAAATTAAAATTGCAGTCTGTGCATGAATAAAACCTATTTTTCAACACAGAGAAACATATCTGAAGGTGTTAGAAGTGTTTTGCATGATTTTTGAAGTTAGAGCCTGAAATGTCAGAAAACGGCGTTTCAGCACATAACAAACTCGGTTCAGGCAATGCAAGCTGAAACTCGGCCAAAAATTAAAATTGCAGTCTGTGCATGAATAAAACCTATTTTGCAACACAGAGAAACATATCTGAAGGTGTTAGAAGTGTTTTGCATGATTTTTGAAGTTAGAGCCTGAAATGTCAGAAAACGGCGTATCAGCACATAACAAACTCGGTTCAGGCAATGCAAGCTGAAACTCGGCCAAAAATTAAAATTGCAGTCTGTGCATGAATAAAACCTATTTTGCAACACAGAGAAACATATCTGAAGGTGTTAGAAGTGTTTTGCATGATTTTTGAAGTTAGAGCCTGAAATGTCAGAAAACGGCGTTTCAGCACATAACAAACTCGGTTCAGGCAATGCAAGCTGAAACTCGGCCAAAAATTAAAATTGCAGTCTGTGCATGAATAAAACCTATTTTGCAACACAGAGAAACATATCTGAAGGTGTTAGAAGTGTTTTGCATGATTTTTGAAGTTAGAGCCTGAAATGTCAGAAAAAGGCTTTTCAGCACATAAAAAACTTGGTTCAGGCAATGCAAGCTGAAACTCGGCCCAAAATTAAAATTGCAGTCTGTGCATGAATAAAACCTATTTTTCAACACAGAGAAACATATCTGAAGGTGTTAGAAGTGTTTTGCATGATTTTTGAAGTTAGAGCCTGAAATGTCAGAAAACGGCGTTTCAGCACATAACAAACTTGGTTCTGGCAATGCAAGCTGAAACTCGGTCCAAAATTAAAATTGCAGTCTGTGCATGAATAAAACCTATTTTGCAACACAGAGAAACATATCTGAAGGTGTTAGAAGTGTTTTGCATGATTTTTGAAGTTAGAGCCTGAAATGTCAGAAAACAGCGTTTCAGCACATAACAAACTTGGTTCTGGTAATGCAAGCTGAAACTCGGCCAAAAATTAAAATTGCAGTCTGTGCATGAATAAAACCTATTTTGCAACACAGAGAAACATATCTGAAGGTGTTAGAAGTGTTTTGCATGATTTTTGAAGTTAGAGCCTGAAATGTCAGAAAACGGCGTTTCAGCACATAACAAACTCGGTTCAGGCAATGCAAGCTGAAACTCGGCCAAAAATTAAAATTGCAGTCTGTGCATGAATAAAACCTATTTTGCAACACAGAGAAACATATCTGAAGGTGTTAGAAGTGTTTTGCATGATTTTTGAAGTTAGAGCCTGAAATGTCAGAAAACGGCGTTTCAGCACATAACAAACTCGGTTCAGGCAATGCAAGCTGAAACTCGGCCAAAAATTAAAATTGCAGTCTGTGCATGAATAAAACCTATTTTGCAACACAGAGAAACATATCTGAAGGTGTTAGAAGTGTTTTGCATGATTTTTGAAGTCAGAGCCTGAAATGTCAGAAAACGGTGTTTTAGCACATAAAAAACTTGGTTCTGGTAATGCAAGCTGAAACTCGGCCAAAAATTAAAATTGCAGTCTGTGCATTAATAAAACCTATTTTGCAACACAGAGAAACATATCTGAAGGTGTTAGAAGTGTTTTGCATGATTTTTGAAGTTAGAGCCTGAAATGTCAGAAAACGGCGTTTCAGCACATAACAAACTCGGTTCAGGCAATGCAAGCTGAAACTCGGCCAAAAATTAAAATTGCAGTCTGTGCATGAATAAAACCTATTTTGCAACACAGAGAAACATATCTGAAGGTGTTAGAAGTGTTTTGCATGATTTTTGAAGTCAGAGCCTGAAATGTCAGAAAACGGTGTTTTAGCACATAAAAAACTTGGTTCTGGTAATGCAAGCTGAAACTCGGCCAAAAATTAAAATTGCAGTCTGTGCATTAATAAAACCTATTTTGCAACACAGAGAAACATATCTGAAGGTGTTAGAAGTGTTTTGCATGATTTTTGAAGTTAGAGCCTGAAATGTCAGAAAACGGCGTTTCAGCACTTAACAAACTTGGTTCTGGCAATGTAAGCTGAAACTCGGCCAAAAATTAAAATTGCAGTCTGTGCATGAATAAAACCTATTTTGCAACACAGAGAAACATATCTGAAGGTGTTAGAAGTGTTTTGCATGATTTTTGAAGTTAGAGCCTGAAATGTCAGAAAACGGCGTTTCAGCACTTAACAAACTTGGTTCTGGCAATGCAAGCTGAAACTCGGCCCAAAATTAAAATTGCAGTCTGTGCATGAATAAAACCTATTTTGCAACACAGAGAAACATATCTGAAGGTGTTAGAAGTGTTTTGCATGATTTTTGAAGTTAGAGCCTGAAATGTCAGAAAACAGCGTTTCAGCACATAACAGACTTGGTTCAGGCAATGCAAGCTGAAACTCGGCCCAAAATTAAAATTGCAGTCTGTGCATGAATAAAACCTATTTTGCAACACAGAGAAACATATCTGAAGGTGTTAGAAGTGTTTTGCATGATTTTTCAAGTTAGAGCCTGAAATGTCAGAAAACGCCGTTTCAGCACATAACAAACTTGGTTCAGGCAATGCAAGCTGAAACTCGGCCCAAAATTAAAATTGCAGTCTGTGCATGAATAAAACCTATTTTGCAACACAGAGAAACATATCTGAAGGTGTTAGAAGTGTTTTGCATGATTTTTGAAGTTAGAGCCTGAAATGTCAGAAAACAGCGTTTCAGCACATAACAAACTTGGTTCTGGTAATGCAAGCTGAAACTCGGCCAAAAATTAAAATTGCAGTCTGTGCATGAATAAAACCTATTTTGCAACACAGAGAAACATATCTGAAGGTGTTAGAAGTGTTTTGCATGATTTTTGAAGTTAGAGCCTGAAATGTCAGAAAACGGCGTTTCAGCACATAACAAACTCGGTTCAGGCAATGCAAGCTGAAACTCGGCCAAAAATTAAAATTGCAGTCTGTGCATGAATAAAACCTATTTTGCAACACAGAGAAACATATCTGAAGGTGTTAGAAGTGTTTTGCATGATTTTTGAAGTCAGAGCCTGAAATGTCAGAAAACGGTGTTTTAGCACATAAAAAACTTGGTTCTGGTAATGCAAGCTGAAACTCGGCCAAAAATTAAAATTGCAGTCTGTGCATTAATAAAACCTATTTTACAACACAGAGAAACATATCTGAAGGTGTTAGAAGTGTTTTGCATGATTTTTGAAGTTAGAGCCTGAAATGTCAGAAAACGCCGTTTCAGCACATAACAAACTTGGTTCAGGCAATGCAAGCTGAAACTCGGCCAAAAATTTAAATTGCAGTCTGTGCATTAATAAAACCTATTTTGCAACACAGAGAAACATATCTGAAGGTGTTAGAAGTGTTTTGCATGATTTTTGAAGTTAGAGACTGAAATGTCAGAAAACAGCGTTTCAGCACATAACAGACTTGGTTCAGGCAATGCAAGCTGAAACTCGGCCCAAAATTAAAATTGCAGTCTGTGCATGAATAAAACCTATTTTGCAACACAGAGAAACATATCTGAAGGTGTTAGAAGTGTTTTGCATGATTTTTGAAGTTAGAGCCTGAAATGTCAGAAAACGCCGTTTCAGCACATAACAAACTTGGTTCAGGCAATGCAAGCTGAAACTCGGCCCAAAATTAAAATTGCAGTCTGTGCATGAATAAAACCTATTTTGCAACACAGAGAAACATATCTGAAGGTGTTAGAAGTGTTTTGCATGATTTTTGAAGTTAGAGCCTGAAATGTCAGAAAACGGCGTTTCAGCACTTAACAAACTTGGTTCAGGCAATGCAAGCTGAAACTCGGCCCAAAATTAAAATTGCAGTCTGTGCATGAATAAAACCTATTTTGCAACACAGAGAAACATATCTGAAGGTGTTAGAAGTGTTTTGCATGATTTTTGAAGTTAGAGCCTGAAATGTCAGAAAACGGCGTTTCAGCACATAACAAACTTGGTTCTGGCAATGCAAGCTGAAACTCGGCCAAAAATTAAAATTGCAGTCTGTGCATGTATAAAACCTATTTTGCAACACAGAGAAACATATCTGAAGGTGTTAGAAGTGTTTTGCATGATTTTTGAAGTTAGAGCCTGAAATGTCAGAAAACGCCGTTTCAGCACATAACAAACTTGGTTCAGGCAATGCAAGCTGAAACTCGGCCAAAAATTAAAATTGCAGTCTGTGCATGAATAAAACCTATTTTGCAACACAGAGAAACATATCTGAAGGTGTTAGAAGTGTTTTGCATGATTTTTGAAGTCAGAGCCTGAAATGTCAGAAAACGGTGTTTTAGCACATAACAAACTTGGTTCAGGCAATGCAAGCTGAAACTCGGCCAAAAATTAAAATTGCAGTCTGTGCATTAATAAAACCTATTTTGCAACACAGAGAAACATATCTGAAGGTGTTAGAAGTGTTTTGCATGATTTTTGAAGTTAGAGCCTGAAATGTCAGAAAACGCCGTTTCAGCACATAACAAACTCGGTTCAGGCAATGCAAGCTGAAACTCGGCCAAAAATTAAAATTGCAGTCTGTGCATGAATAAAACCTATTTTGCAACACAGAGAAACATATCTGAAGGTGTTAGAAGTGTTTTGCATGATTTTTGAAGTTAGAGCCTGAAATGTCAGAAAACGGCGTTTCAGCACATAACAAACTCGGTTCAGGCAATGCAAGCTGAAACTCGGCCAAAAATTAAAATTGCAGTCTGTGCATGAATAAAACCTATTTTGCAACACAGAGAAACATATCTGAAGGTGTTAGAAGTGTTTTGCATGATTTTTGAAGTTAGAGCCTGAAATGTCAGAAAACGGCGTATCAGCACATAACAAACTCGGTTCAGGCAATGCAAGCTGAAACTCGGCCAAAAATTAAAATTGCAGTCTGTGCATGAATAAAACCTATTTTGCAACACAGAGAAACATATCTGAAGGTGTTAGAAGTGTTTTGCATGATTTTTGAAGTTAGAGCCTGAAATGTCAGAAAACGGCGTTTCAGCACATAACAAACTCGGTTCAGGCAATGCAAGCTGAAACTCGGCCAAAAATTAAAATTGCAGTCTGTGCATGAATAAAACCTATTTTGCAACACAGAGAAACATATCTGAAGGTGTTAGAAGTGTTTTGCATGATTTTTGAAGTTAGAGCCTGAAATGTCAGAAAAAGGCTTTTCAGCACATAAAAAACTTGGTTCAGGCAATGCAAGCTGAAACTCGGCCCAAAATTAAAATTGCAGTCTGTGCATGAATAAAACCTATTTTTCAACACAGAGAAACATATCTGAAGGTGTTAGAAGTGTTTTGCATGATTTTTGAAGTTAGAGCCTGAAATGTCAGAAAACGGCGTTTCAGCACATAACAAACTTGGTTCTGGCAATGCAAGCTGAAACTCGGTCCAAAATTAAAATTGCAGTCTGTGCATGAATAAAACCTATTTTGCAACACAGAGAAACATATCTGAAGGTGTTAGAAGTGTTTTGCACGATTTTTGAAGTTAGAGCCTGAAATGTCAGAAAACAGCGTTTCAGCACATAACAAACTTGGTTCTGGTAATGCAAGCTGAAACTCGGCCAAAAATTAAAATTGCAGTCTGTGCATGAATAAAACCTATTTTGCAACACAGAGAAACATATCTGAAGGTGTTAGAAGTGTTTTGCATGATTTTTGAAGTTAGAGCCTGAAATGTCAGAAAACGGCGTTTCAGCACATAACAAACTCGGTTCAGGCAATGCAAGCTGAAACTCGGCCAAAAATTAAAATTGCAGTCTGTGCATGAATAAAACCTATTTTGCAACACAGAGAAACATATCTGAAGGTGTTAGAAGTGTTTTGCATGATTTTTGAAGTTAGAGCCTGAAATGTCAGAAAACGGCGTTTCAGCACATAACAAACTCGGTTCAGGCAATGCAAGCTGAAACTCGGCCAAAAATTAAAATTGCAGTCTGTGCATGAATAAAACCTATTTTGCAACACAGAGAAACATATCTGAAGGTGTTAGAAGTGTTTTGCATGATTTTTGAAGTCAGAGCCTGAAATGTCAGAAAACGGTGTTTTAGCACATAAAAAACTTGGTTCTGGTAATGCAAGCTGAAACTCGGCCAAAAATTAAAATTGCAGTCTGTGCATTAATAAAACCTATTTTGCAACACAGAGAAACATATCTGAAGGTGTTAGAAGTGTTTTGCATGATTTTTGAAGTTAGAGCCTGAAATGTCAGAAAACGGCGTTTCAGCACATAACAAACTCGGTTCAGGCAATGCAAGCTGAAACTCGGCCAAAAATTAAAATTGCAGTCTGTGCATGAATAAAACCTATTTTGCAACACAGAGAAACATATCTGAAGGTGTTAGAAGTGTTTTGCATGATTTTTGAAGTCAGAGCCTGAAATGTCAGAAAACGGTGTTTTAGCACATAAAAAACTTGGTTCTGGTAATGCAAGCTGAAACTCGGCCAAAAATTAAAATTGCAGTCTGTGCATTAATAAAACCTATTTTGCAACACAGAGAAACATATCTGAAGGTGTTAGAAGTGTTTTGCATGATTTTTGAAGTTAGAGCCTGAAATGTCAGAAAACGGCGTTTCAGCACTTAACAAACTTGGTTCTGGCAATGTAAGCTGAAACTCGGCCAAAAATTAAAATTGCAGTCTGTGCATGAATAAAACCTATTTTGCAACACAGAGAAACATATCTGAAGGTGTTAGAAGTGTTTTGCATGATTTTTGAAGTTAGAGCCTGAAATGTCAGAAAACGGCGTTTCAGCACTTAACAAACTTGGTTCTGGCAATGCAAGCTGAAACTCGGCCCAAAATTAAAATTGCAGTCTGTGCATGAATAAAACCTATTTTGCAACACAGAGAAACATATCTGAAGGTGTTAGAAGTGTTTTGCATGATTTTTGAAGTTAGAGCCTGAAATGTCAGAAAACAGCGTTTCAGCACATAACAGACTTGGTTCAGGCAATGCAAGCTGAAACTCGGCCCAAAATTAAAATTGCAGTCTGTGCATGAATAAAACCTATTTTTGCAACACAGAGAAACATATCTGAAGGTGTTAGAAGTGTTTTGCATGATTTTTCAAGTTAGAGCCTGAAATGTCAGAAAACGCCGTTTCAGCACATAACAAACTTGGTTCAGGCAATGCAAGCTGAAACTCGGCCCAAAATTAAAATTGCAGTCTGTGCATGAATAAAACCTATTTTTCAACACAGAGAAACATATCTGAAGGTGTTAGAAGTGTTTTGCATGATTTTTGAAGTTAGAGCCTGAAATGTCAGAAAACGGCGTTTCAGCACATAACAAACTTGGTTCTGGCAATGCAAGCTGAAACTCGGTCCAAAATTAAAATTGCAGTCTGTGCATGAATAAAACCTATTTTGCAACACAGAGAAATAAATCTGAAGGTGTTAGAAGTGTTTTGCATGATTTTTGAAGTTAGAGCCTGAAATGTCAGAAAAAGGCTTTTCAGCACATAACAAACTTGGTTCTGGCAATGCAAGCTGAAACTCGGCCCAAAATTAAAATTGCAGTCTGTGCATGAATAAAACCTATTTTGCAACACAGAGAAACATATCTGAAGGTTTTAGAAGTGTTTTGCATGATTTTTGAAGTTAGAGCCTGAAATGTCAGAAAACAGCGTTTCAGCACATAACAAACTTGGTTCTGGTAATGCAAGCTGAAACTCGGCCAAAAATTAAAATTGCAGTCTGTGCATGAATAAAACCTATTTTGCAACACAGAGAAACATATCTGAAGGTGTTAGAAGTGTTTTGCATGATTTTTGAAGTTAGAGCCTGAAATGTCAGAAAACAGCGTTTCAGCACATAACAAACTTGGTTCTGGTAATGCAAGCTGAAACTCGGCCAAAAATTAAAATTGCAGTCTGTGCATGAATAAAACCTATTTTGCAACACAGAGAAACATATCTGAAGGTGTTAGAAGTGTTTTGCATGATTTTTGAAGTTAGAGCCTGAAATGTCAGAAAACGGCGTTTCAGCACATAACAAACTCGGTTCAGGCAATGCAAGCTGAAACTCGGCCAAAAATTAAAATTGCAGTCTGTGCATGAATAAAACCTATTTTGCAACACAGAGAAACATATCTGAAGGTGTTAGAAGTGTTTTGCATGATTTTTGAAGTCAGAGCCTGAAATGTCAGAAAACGGTGTTTTAGCACATAAAAAACTTGGTTCTGGTAATGCAAGCTGAAACTCGGCCAAAAATTAAAATTGCAGTCTGTGCATTAATAAAACCTATTTTACAACACAGAGAAACATATCTGAAGGTGTTAGAAGTGTTTTGCATGATTTTTGAAGTTAGAGCCTGAAATGTCAGAAAACGGCGTTTCAGCACATAACAAACTTGGTTCTGGCAATGCAAGCTGAAACTCGGCCAAAAATTAAAATTGCAGTCTGTGCATGTATAAAACCTATTTTGCAACACAGAGAAACATATCTGAAGGTGTTAGAAGTGTTTTGCATGATTTTTGAAGTTAGAGCCTGAAATGTCAGAAAACGCCGTTTCAGCACATAACAAACTTGGTTCAGGCAATGCAAGCTGAAACTCGGCCCAAAATTAAAATTGCAGTCTGTGCATGAATAAAACCTATTTTGCAACACAGAGAAACATATCTGAAGGTGTTAGAAGTGTTTTGCATGATTTTTGAAGTTAGAGCCTGAAATGTCAGAAAACGGTGTTTTAGCACATAACAAACTTGGTTCAGGCAATGCAAGCTGAAACTCGGCCAAAAATTAAAATTGCAGTCTGTGCATTAATAAAACCTATTTTGCAACACAGAGAAACATATCTGAAGGTGTTAGAAGTGTTTTGCATGATTTTTGAAGTTAGAGCCTGAAATGTCAGAAAACGGCGTTTCAGCACATAACAAACTTGGTTCAGGCAATGCAAGCTGAAACTCGGCCCAAAATTAAAATTGCAGTCTGTGCATGAATAAAACCTATTTTTCAACACAGAGAAACATATCTGAAGGTGTTAGAAGTGTTTTGCATGATTTTTGAAGTTAGAGCCTGAAATGTCAGAAAACGGCGTTTCAGCACATAACAAACTTGGTTCTGGCAATGCAAGTTGAAACTCGGTCCAAAATTAAAATTGCAGTCTGTGCATGAATAAAACCTATTTTGCAACACAGAGAAACATATCTGAAGGTGTTAGAAGTGTTTTGCATGATTTTTGAAGTTAGAGCCTGAAATGTCAGAAAACGCCGTTTCAGCACATAACAAACTTGGTTCAGGCAATGCAAGCTGAAACTCGGCCCAAAATTAAAATTGCAGTCTGTGCATGAATAAAACCTATTTTTCAACACAGAGAAACATATCTGAAGGTGTTAGAAGTGTTTTGCATGATTTTTGAAGTTAGAGCCTGAAATGTCAGAAAACGGCGTTTCAGCACATAACAAACTCGGTTCAGGCAATGCAAGCTGAAACTCGGCCAAAAATTAAAATTGCAGTCTGTGCATGAATAAAACCTATTTTGCAACACAGAGAAACATATCTGAAGGTGTTAGAAGTGTTTTGCATGATTTTTGAAGTTAGAGCCTGAAATGTCAGAAAACGGCGTATCAGCACATAACAAACTCGGTTCAGGCAATGCAAGCTGAAACTCGGCCAAAAATTAAAATTGCAGTCTGTGCATGAATAAAACCTATTTTGCAACACAGAGAAACATATCTGAAGGTGTTAGAAGTGTTTTGCATGATTTTTGAAGTTAGAGCCTGAAATGTCAGAAAACGGCGTTTCAGCACATAACAAACTCGGTTCAGGCAATGCAAGCTGAAACTCGGCCAAAAATTAAAATTGCAGTCTGTGCATGAATAAAACCTATTTTGCAACACAGAGAAACATATCTGAAGGTGTTAGAAGTGTTTTGCATGATTTTTGAAGTTAGAGCCTGAAATGTCAGAAAACGGCGTTTCAGCACATAACAAACTCGGTTCAGGCAATGCAAGCTGAAACTCGGCCAAAAATTAAAATTGCAGTCTGTGCATTAATAAAACCTATTTTGCAACACAGAGAAACATATCTGAAGGTGTTAGAAGTGTTTTGCATGATTTTTGAAGTTAGAGCCTGAAATGTCAGAAAACGCCGTTTCAGCACATAACAAACTCGGTTCAGGCAATGCAAGCTGAAACTCGGCCAAAAATTAAAATTGCAGTCTGTGCATGAATAAAACCTATTTTGCAACACAGAGAAACATATCTGAAGGTGTTAGAAGTGTTTTGCATGATTTTTGAAGTTAGAGCCTGAAATGTCAGAAAACGGCGTTTCAGCACATAACAAACTCGGTTCAGGCAATGCAAGCTGAAACTCGGCCAAAAATTAAAATTGCAGTCTGTGCATGAATAAAACCTATTTTGCAACACAGAGAAACATATCTGAAGGTGTTAGAAGTGTTTTGCATGATTTTTGAAGTTAGAGCCTGAAATGTCAGAAAACGGCGTATCAGCACATAACAAACTCGGTTCAGGCAATGCAAGCTGAAACTCGGCCAAAAATTAAAATTGCAGTCTGTGCATGAATAAAACCTATTTTGCAACACAGAGAAACATATCTGAAGGTGTTAGAAGTGTTTTGCATGATTTTTGAAGTTAGAGCCTGAAATGTCAGAAAACGGCGTTTCAGCACATAACAAACTCGGTTCAGGCAATGCAAGCTGAAACTCGGCCAAAAATTAAAATTGCAGTCTGTGCATGAATAAAACCTATTTTGCAACACAGAGAAACATATCTGAAGGTGTTAGAAGTGTTTTGCATGATTTTTGAAGTTAGAGCCTGAAATGTCAGAAAAAGGCTTTTCAGCACATAAAAAACTTGGTTCAGGCAATGCAAGCTGAAACTCGGCCCAAAATTAAAATTGCAGTCTGTGCATGAATAAAACCTATTTTTCAACACAGAGAAACATATCTGAAGGTGTTAGAAGTGTTTTGCATGATTTTTGAAGTTAGAGCCTGAAATGTCAGAAAACGGCGTTTCAGCACATAACAAACTTGGTTCTGGCAATGCAAGCTGAAACTCGGTCCAAAATTAAAATTGCAGTCTGTGCATGAATAAAACCTATTTTGCAACACAGAGAAACATATCTGAAGGTGTTAGAAGTGTTTTGCACGATTTTTGAAGTTAGAGCCTGAAATGTCAGAAAACAGCGTTTCAGCACATAACAAACTTGGTTCTGGTAATGCAAGCTGAAACTCGGCCAAAAATTAAAATTGCAGTCTGTGCATGAATAAAACCTATTTTGCAACACAGAGAAACATATCTGAAGGTGTTAGAAGTGTTTTGCATGATTTTTGAAGTTAGAGCCTGAAATGTCAGAAAACGGCGTTTCAGCACATAACAAACTCGGTTCAGGCAATGCAAGCTGAAACTCGGCCAAAAATTAAAATTGCAGTCTGTGCATGAATAAAACCTATTTTGCAACACAGAGAAACATATCTGAAGGTGTTAGAAGTGTTTTGCATGATTTTTGAAGTTAGAGCCTGAAATGTCAGAAAACGGCGTTTCAGCACATAACAAACTCGGTTCAGGCAATGCAAGCTGAAACTCGGCCAAAAATTAAAATTGCAGTCTGTGCATGAATAAAACCTATTTTGCAACACAGAGAAACATATCTGAAGGTGTTAGAAGTGTTTTGCATGATTTTTGAAGTCAGAGCCTGAAATGTCAGAAAACGGTGTTTTAGCACATAAAAAACTTGGTTCTGGTAATGCAAGCTGAAACTCGGCCAAAAATTAAAATTGCAGTCTGTGCATTAATAAAACCTATTTTGCAACACAGAGAAACATATCTGAAGGTGTTAGAAGTGTTTTGCATGATTTTTGAAGTTAGAGCCTGAAATGTCAGAAAACGGCGTTTCAGCACATAACAAACTCGGTTCAGGCAATGCAAGCTGAAACTCGGCCAAAAATTAAAATTGCAGTCTGTGCATGAATAAAACCTATTTTGCAACACAGAGAAACATATCTGAAGGTGTTAGAAGTGTTTTGCATGATTTTTGAAGTCAGAGCCTGAAATGTCAGAAAACGGTGTTTTAGCACATAAAAAACTTGGTTCTGGTAATGCAAGCTGAAACTCGGCCAAAAATTAAAATTGCAGTCTGTGCATTAATAAAACCTATTTTGCAACACAGAGAAACATATCTGAAGGTGTTAGAAGTGTTTTGCATGATTTTTGAAGTTAGAGCCTGAAATGTCAGAAAACGGCGTTTCAGCACTTAACAAACTTGGTTCTGGCAATGTAAGCTGAAACTCGGCCAAAAATTAAAATTGCAGTCTGTGCATGAATAAAACCTATTTTGCAACACAGAGAAACATATCTGAAGGTGTTAGAAGTGTTTTGCATGATTTTTGAAGTTAGAGCCTGAAATGTCAGAAAACGGCGTTTCAGCACTTAACAAACTTGGTTCTGGCAATGCAAGCTGAAACTCGGCCCAAAATTAAAATTGCAGTCTGTGCATGAATAAAACCTATTTTGCAACACAGAGAAACATATCTGAAGGTGTTAGAAGTGTTTTGCATGATTTTTGAAGTTAGAGCCTGAAATGTCAGAAAACAGCGTTTCAGCACATAACAGACTTGGTTCAGGCAATGCAAGCTGAAACTCGGCCCAAAATTAAAATTGCAGTCTGTGCATGAATAAAACCTATTTTTGCAACACAGAGAAACATATCTGAAGGTGTTAGAAGTGTTTTGCATGATTTTTCAAGTTAGAGCCTGAAATGTCAGAAAACGCCGTTTCAGCACATAACAAACTTGGTTCAGGCAATGCAAGCTGAAACTCGGCCCAAAATTAAAATTGCAGTCTGTGCATGAATAAAACCTATTTTTCAACACAGAAGAAACATATCTGAAGGTGTTAGAAGTGTTTTGCATGATTTTTGAGTTAGAGCCTGAAATGTCAGAAAACGGCGTTTCAGCACATAACAAACTTGGTTCTGGCAATGCAAGCTGAAACTCGGTCCAAAATTAAAATTGCAGTCTGTGCATGATAAAACCTATTTTGCAACACAGAGAAATAAATCTGAAGGTGTTAGAAGTGTTTTGCATGATTTTTGAAGTTAGAGCCTGAAATGTCAGAAAAAGGCTTTTCAGCACATAACAAACTTGGTTCTGGCAATGCAAGCTGAAACTCGGCCCAAAATTAAAATTGCAGTCTGTGCATGAATAAAACCTATTTTGCAACACAGAGAAACATATCTGAAGGTTTTAGAAGTGTTTTGCATGATTTTTGAAGTTAGAGCCTGAATGTCAGAAAACAGCGTTTCAGCACATAACAAACTTGGTTCTGGTAATGCAAGCTGAAACTCGGCCAAAAATTAAAATTGCAGTCTGGCATGAATAAAACCTATTTTGCAAACACAGAGAAACATATCTGAAGGTGTTAGAAGTGTTTTGCATGATTTTTGAAGTTAGAGCCTGAAATGTCAGAAAACAGCGTTTCAGCACATAACAAACTTGGTTCTGGTAATGCAAGCTGAAACTCGGCCAAAAATTAAAATTGCAGTCTGTGCATGAATAAAACCTATTTTGCAACACAGAGAAACATATCTGAAGGTGTTAGAAGTGTTTTGCATGATTTTTGAAGTTAGAGCCTGAAATGTCAGAAAACGGCGTTTCAGCACATAACAAACTCGGTTCAGGCAATGCAAGCTGAAACTCGGCCAAAAATTAAAATTGCAGTCTGTGCATGAATAAAACCTATTTTGCAACACAGAGAAACATATCTGAAGGTGTTAGAAGTGTTTTGCATGATTTTTGAAGTCAGAGCCTGAAATGTCAGAAAACGGTGTTTTAGCACATAAAAAACTTGGTTCTGGTAATGCAAGCTGAAACTCGGCCAAAAATTAAAATTGCAGTCTGTGCATTAATAAAACCTATTTTACAACACAGAGAAACATATCTGAAGGTGTTAGAAGTGTTTTGCATGATTTTTGAAGTTAAGAGCCTGAAATGTCAGAAAACGCCGTTTCAGCACATAACAAACTTGGTTCAGGCAATGCAAGCTGAAACTCGGCCAAAAATTTAAATTGCAGTCTGTGCATTAATAAAACCTATTTTGCAACACAGAGAAATATATCTGAAGGTGTTAGAAGTGTTTTGCATGATTTTTGAAGTTAGAGACTGAAATGTCAGAAAACAGCGTTTCAGCACATAACAGACTTGGTTCAGGCAATGCAAGCTGAAACTCGGCCCAAAATTAAAATTGCAGTCTGTGCATGAATAAAACCTATTTTGCAACACAGAGAAACATATCTGAAGGTGTTAGAAGTGTTTTGCATGATTTTTGAAGTTAGAGCCTGAAATGTCAGAAAACGCCGTTTCAGCACATAACAAACTTGGTTCAGGCAATGCAAGCTGAAACTCGGCCCAAAATTAAAATTGCAGTCTGTGCATGAATAAAACCTATTTTGCAACACAGAGAAACATATCTGAAGGTGTTAGAAGTGTTTTGCATGATTTTTGAAGTTAGAGCCTGAAATGTCAGAAAACGGCGTTTCAGCACTTAACAAACTTGGTTCAGGCAATGCAAGCTGAAACTCGGCCCAAAATTAAAATTGCAGTCTGTGCATGAATAAAACCTATTTTGCAACACAGAGAAACATATCTGAAGGTGTTAGAAGTGTTTTGCATGATTTTTGAAGTTAGAGCCTGAAATGTCAGAAAACGGCGTTTCAGCACATAACAAACTTGGTTCTGGCAATGCAAGCTGAAACTCGGCCAAAAATTAAAATTGCAGTCTGTGCATGTATAAAACCTATTTTGCAACACAGAGAAACATATCTGAAGGTGTTAGAAGTGTTTTGCATGATTTTTGAAGTTAGAGCCTGAAATGTCAGAAAACGCCGTTTCAGCACATAACAAACTTGGTTCAGGCAATGCAAGCTGAAACTCGGCCCAAAATTAAAATTGCAGTCTGTGCATGAATAAAACCTATTTTGCAACACAGAGAAACATATCTGAAGGTGTTAGAAGTGTTTTGCATGATTTTTGAAGTTAGAGCCTGAAATGTCAGAAAACGGTGTTTTAGCACATAACAAACTTGGTTCAGGCAATGCAAGCTGAAACTCGGCCAAAAATTAAAATTGCAGTCTGTGCATTAATAAAACCTATTTTGCAACACAGAGAAACATATCTGAAGGTGTTAGAAGTGTTTTGCATGATTTTTGAAGTTAGAGCCTGAAATGTCAGAAAACGGCGTTTCAGCACATAACAAACTTGGTTCAGGCAATGCAAGCTGAAACTCGGCCCAAAATTAAAATTGCAGTCTGTGCATGAATAAAACCTATTTTTCAACACAGAGAAACATATCTGAAGGTGTTAGAAGTGTTTTGCATGATTTTTGAAGTTAGAGCCTGAAATGTCAGAAAACGGCGTTTCAGCACATAACAAACTTGGTTCTGGCAATGCAAGTTGAAACTCGGTCCAAAATTAAAATTGCAGTCTGTGCATGAATAAAACCTATTTTGCAACACAGAGAAACATATCTGAAGGTGTTAGAAGTGTTTTGCATGATTTTTGAAGTTAGAGCCTGAAATGTCAGAAAACGCCGTTTCAGCACATAACAAACTTGGTTCAGGCAATGCAAGCTGAAACTCGGCCCAAAATTAAAATTGCAGTCTGTGCATGAATAAAACCTATTTTTCAACACAGAGAAACATATCTGAAGGTGTTAGAAGTGTTTTGCATGATTTTTGAAGTTAGAGCCTGAAATGTCAGAAAACGGCGTTTCAGCACATAACAAACTCGGTTCAGGCAATGCAAGCTGAAACTCGGCCAAAAATTAAAATTGCAGTCTGTGCATGAATAAAACCTATTTTGCAACACAGAGAAACATATCTGAAGGTGTTAGAAGTGTTTTGCATGATTTTTGAAGTTAGAGCCTGAAATGTCAGAAAACGGCGTATCAGCACATAACAAACTCGGTTCAGGCAATGCAAGCTGAAACTCGGCCAAAAATTAAAATTGCAGTCTGTGCATGAATAAAACCTATTTTGCAACACAGAGAAACATATCTGAAGGTGTTAGAAGTGTTTTGCATGATTTTTGAAGTTAGAGCCTGAAATGTCAGAAAACGGCGTTTCAGCACATAACAAACTCGGTTCAGGCAATGCAAGCTGAAACTCGGCCAAAAATTAAAATTGCAGTCTGTGCATGAATAAAACCTATTTTGCAACACAGAGAAACATATCTGAAGGTGTTAGAAGTGTTTTGCATGATTTTTGAAGTTAGAGCCTGAAATGTCAGAAAACGGCGTTTCAGCACATAACAAACTCGGTTCAGGCAATGCAAGCTGAAACTCGGCCAAAAATTAAAATTGCAGTCTGTGCATGAATAAAACCTATTTTGCAACACAGAGAAACATATCTGAAGGTGTTAGAAGTGTTTTGCATGATTTTTGAAGTCAGAGCCTGAAATGTCAGAAAACGGTGTTTTAGCACATAAAAAACTTGGTTCTGGTAATGCAAGCTGAAACTCGGCCAAAAATTAAAATTGCAGTCTGTGCATTAATAAAACCTATTTTGCAACACAGAGAAACATATCTGAAGGTGTTAGAAGTGTTTTGCATGATTTTTGAAGTTAGAGCCTGAAATGTCAGAAAACGCCGTTTCAGCACATAACAAACTTGGTTCAGGCAATGCAAGCTGAAACTCGGCCCAAAATTAAAATTGCAGTCTGTGCATGAATAAAACCTATTTTGCAACACAGAGAAACATATCTGAAGGTGTTAGAAGTGTTTTGCATGATTTTTGAAGTTAGAGCCTGAAATGTCAGAAAACGGTGTTTTAGCACATAACAAACTTGGTTCAGGCAATGCAAGCTGAAACTCGGCCAAAAATTAAAATTGCAGTCTGTGCAATAATAAAACCTATTTTGCAACACAGAGAAACATATCTGAAGGTGTTAGAAGTGTTTTGCATGATTTTTGAAGTTAGAGCCTGAAATGTCAGAAAACGGCGTTTCAGCACATAACAAACTTGGTTCAGGCAATGCAAGCTGAAACTCGGCCCAAAATTAAAATTGCAGTCTGTGCATGAATAAAACCTATTTTTCAACACAGAGAAACATATCTGAAGGTGTTAGAAGTGTTTTGCATGATTTTTGAAGTTAGAGCCTGAAATGTCAGAAAACGGCGTTTCAGCACATAACAAACTTGGTTCTGGCAATGCAAGCTGAAACTCGGTCCAAAATTAAAATTGCAGTCTGTGCATGAATAAAACCTATTTTGCAACACAGAGAAACAAATCTGAAGGTGTTAGAAGTGTTTTGCATGATTTTTGAAGTTAGAGCCTGAAATGTCAGAAAAAGGCTTTTCAGCACATAACAAACTTGGTTCTGGCAATGCAAGCTGAATCTCGGCCCAAAATTAAAATTGCAGTCTGTGCATGAATAAAACCTATTTTGCAACACAGAGAAACATATCTGAAGGTTTTAGAAGTGTTTTGCATGATTTTTGAAGTTAGAGCCTGAAATGTCAGAAAACGGCGTTTCAGCACATAACAAACTTGGTTCAGGCAATGCAAGCTGAAACTCGGCCCAAAATTAAAATTGCAGTCTGTGCATGAATAAAACCTATTTTTCAACACAGAGAAACATATCTGAAGGTGTTAGAAGTGTTTTGCATGATTTTTGAAGTTAGAGCCTGAAATGTCAGAAAACGGCGTTTCAGCACATAACAAACTTGGTTCTGGCAATGCAAGCTGAAACTCGGTCCAAAATTAAAATTGCAGTCTGTGCATGAATAAAACCTATTTTGCAACACAGAGAAACAAATCTGAAGGTGTTAGAAGTGTTTTGCATGATTTTTGAAGTTAGAGCCTGAAATGTCAGAAAAAGGCTTTTCAGCACATAAAAAACTTGGTTCAGGCAATGCAAGCTGAAACTCGGCCCAAAATTAAAATTGCAGTCTGTGCATGAATAAAACCTATTTTTCAACACAGAGAAACATATCTGAAGGTGTTAGAAGTGTTTTGCATGATTTTTGAAGTTAGAGCCTGAAATGTCAGAAAACGGCGTTTCAGCACATAACAAACTTGGTTCTGGCAATGCAAGCTGAAACTCGGCCAAAAATTAAAATTGCAGTCTGTGCATGAATAAAACCTATTTTGCAACACAGAGAAACATATCTGAAGGTGTTAGAAGTGTTTTGCATGATTTTTGAAGTTAGAGCCTGAAATGTCAGAAAACGCCGTTTCAGCACATAACAAACTTGGTTCAGGCAATGCAAGCTGAAACTCGGCCCAAAATTAAAATTGCAGTCTGTGCATGAATAAAACCTATTTTTCAACACAGAGAAACATATCTGAAGGTGTTAGAAGTGTTTTGCATGATTTTTGAAGTTAGAGCCTGAAATGTCAGAAAACGGCGTTTCAGCACATAACAAACTTGGTTCTGGCAATGCAAGCTGAAACTCGGTCCAAAATTAAAATTGCAGTCTGTGCATGAATAAAACCTATTTTGCAACACAGAGAAATAAATCTGAAGGTGTTAGAAGTGTTTTGCATGATTTTTGAAGTTAGAGCCTGAAATGTCAGAAAAAGGCTTTTCAGCACATAACAAACTTGGTTCTGGCAATGCAAGCTGAAACTCGGCCCAAAATTAAAATTGCAGTCTGTGCATTAATAAAACCTATTTTGCAACACAGAGAAACATATCTGAAGGTGTTAGAAGTGTTTTGCATGATTTTTGAAGTTAGAGCCTGAAATGTCAGAAAACGCCGTTTCAGCACATAACAAACTTGGTTCAGGCAATGCAAGCTGAAACTCGGCCCAAAATTAAAATTGCAGTCTGTGCATGAATAAAACCTATTTTTCAACACAGAGAAACATATCTGAAGGTGTTAGAAGTGTTTTGCATGATTTTTGAAGTTAGAGCCTGAAATGTCAGAAAACGGCGTTTCAGCACATAACAAACTCGGTTCAGGCAATGCAAGCTGAAACTCGGCCAAAAATTAAAATTGCAGTCTGTGCATGAATAAAACCTATTTTGCAACACAGAGAAACATATCTGAAGGTGTTAGAAGTGTTTTGCATGATTTTTGAAGTTAGAGCCTGAAATGTCAGAAAACGGCGTATCAGCACATAACAAACTCGGTTCAGGCAATGCAAGCTGAAACTCGGCCAAAAATTAAAATTGCAGTCTGTGCATGAATAAAACCTATTTTGCAACACAGAGAAACATATCTGAAGGTGTTAGAAGTGTTTTGCATGATTTTTGAAGTTAGAGCCTGAAATGTCAGAAAACGGCGTTTCAGCACATAACAAACTCGGTTCAGGCAATGCAAGCTGAAACTCGGCCAAAAATTAAAATTGCAGTCTGTGCATGAATAAAACCTATTTTGCAACACAGAGAAACATATCTGAAGGTGTTAGAAGTGTTTTGCATGATTTTTGAAGTTAGAGCCTGAAATGTCAGAAAAAGGCTTTTCAGCACATAAAAAACTTGGTTCAGGCAATGCAAGCTGAAACTCGGCCCAAAATTAAAATTGCAGTCTGTGCATGAATAAAACCTATTTTTCAACACAGAGAAACATATCTGAAGGTGTTAGAAGTGTTTTGCATGATTTTTGAAGTTAGAGCCTGAAATGTCAGAAAACGGCGTTTCAGCACATAACAAACTTGGTTCTGGCAATGCAAGCTGAAACTCGGTCCAAAATTAAAATTGCAGTCTGTGCATGAATAAAACCTATTTTGCAACACAGAGAAACATATCTGAAGGTGTTAGAAGTGTTTTGCATGATTTTTGAAGTTAGAGCCTGAAATATCAGAAAACAGCGTTTCAGCACATAACAAACTTGGTTCTGGTAATGCAAGCTGAAACTCGGCCAAAAATTAAAATTGCAGTCTGTGCATGAATAAAACCTATTTTGCAACACAGAGAAACATATCTGAAGGTGTTAGAAGTGTTTTGCATGATTTTTGAAGTTAGAGCCTGAAATGTCAGAAAACGGCGTTTCAGCACATAACAAACTCGGTTCAGGCAATGCAAGCTGAAACTCGGCCAAAAATTAAAATTGCAGTCTGTGCATGAATAAAACCTATTTTGCAACACAGAGAAACATATCTGAAGGTGTTAGAAGTGTTTTGCATGATTTTTGAAGTTAGAGCCTGAAATGTCAGAAAACGGCGTTTCAGCACATAACAAACTCGGTTCAGGCAATGCAAGCTGAAACTCGGCCAAAAATTAAAATTGCAGTCTGTGCATGAATAAAACCTATTTTGCAACACAGAGAAACATATCTGAAGGTGTTAGAAGTGTTTTGCATGATTTTTGAAGTCAGAGCCTGAAATGTCAGAAAACGGTGTTTTAGCACATAAAAAACTTGGTTCTGGTAATGCAAGCTGAAACTCGGCCAAAAATTAAAATTGCAGTCTGTGCATTAATAAAACCTATTTTGCAACACAGAGAAACATATCTGAAGGTGTTAGAAGTGTTTTGCATGATTTTTGAAGTTAGAGCCTGAAATGTCAGAAAACGGCGTTTCAGCACATAACAAACTCGGTTCAGGCAATGCAAGCTGAAACTCGGCCAAAAATTAAAATTGCAGTCTGTGCATGAATAAAACCTATTTTGCAACACAGAGAAACATATCTGAAGGTGTTAGAAGTGTTTTGCATGATTTTTGAAGTCAGAGCCTGAAATGTCAGAAAACGGTGTTTTAGCACATAAAAAACTTGGTTCTGGTAATGCAAGCTGAAACTCGGCCAAAAATTAAAATTGCAGTCTGTGCATTAATAAAACCTATTTTGCAACACAGAGAAACATATCTGAAGGTGTTAGAAGTGTTTTGCATGATTTTTGAAGTTAGAGCCTGAAATGTCAGAAAACGGCGTTTCAGCACTTAACAAACTTGGTTCTGGCAATGTAAGCTGAAACTCGGCCAAAAATTAAAATTGCAGTCTGTGCATGAATAAAACCTATTTTGCAACACAGAGAAACATATCTGAAGGTGTTAGAAGTGTTTTGCATGATTTTTGAAGTTAGAGCCTGAAATGTCAGAAAACGGCGTTTCAGCACTTAACAAACTTGGTTCTGGCAATGCAAGCTGAAACTCGGCCCAAAATTAAAATTGCAGTCTGTGCATGAATAAAACCTATTTTGCAACACAGAGAAACATATCTGAAGGTGTTAGAAGTGTTTTGCATGATTTTTGAAGTTAGAGCCTGAAATGTCAGAAAACGGCGTTTCAGCACATAACAAACTTGGTTCTGGCAATGCAAGCTGAAACTCGGTCCAAAATTAAAATTGCAGTCTGTGCATGAATAAAACCTATTTTGCAACACAGAGAAATAAATCTGAAGGTGTTAGAAGTGTTTTGCATGATTTTTGAAGTTAGAGCCTGAAATGTCAGAAAAAGGCTTTTCAGCACATAACAAACTTGGTTCTGGCAATGCAAGCTGAAACTCGGCCCAAAATTAAAATTGCAGTCTGTGCATGAATAAAACCTATTTTGCAACACAGAGAAACATATCTGAAGGTTTTAGAAGTGTTTTGCATAATTTTTGAAGTTAGAGCCTGAAATGTCAGAAAACAGCGTTTCAGCACATAACAAACTTGGTTCTGGTAATGCAAGCTGAAACTCGGCCAAAAATTAAAATTGCAGTCTGTGCATGAATAAAACCTATTTTGCAACACAGAGAAACATATCTGAAGGTGTTAGAAGTGTTTTGCATGATTTTTGAAGTTAGAGCCTGAAATGTCAGAAAACAGCGTTTCAGCACATAACAAACTTGGTTCTGGTAATGCAAGCTGAAACTCGGCCAAAAATTAAAATTGCAGTCTGTGCATGAAT
The DNA here is from genome assembly GCF_049309525.1 of Garra rufa. Classification (NCBI taxonomy): domain Eukaryota; kingdom Metazoa; phylum Chordata; class Actinopteri; order Cypriniformes; family Cyprinidae; genus Garra; species Garra rufa. The sequence continues at coordinate 25,344,132 of NW_027394276.1, read as the reverse complement.
AAAACCTATTTTGCAACACAGAGAAACATATCTGAAGGTGTTAGAAGTGTTTTGCATGATTTTTGAAGTCAGAGCCTGAAATGTCAGAAAACGGTGTTTTAGCACATAAAAAACTTGGTTCTGGTAATGCAAGCTGAAACTCGGCCAAAAATTAAAATTGCAGTCTGTGCATTAATAAAACCTATTTTACAACACAGAGAAACATATCTGAAGGTGTTAGAAGTGTTTTGCATGATTTTTGAAGTTAGAGCCTGAAATGTCAGAAAACGCCGTTTCAGCACATAACAAACTTGGTTCAGGCAATGCAAGCTGAAACTCGGCCAAAAATTTAAATTGCAATCTGTGCATTAATAAAACCTATTTTGCAACACAGAGAAACATATCTGAAGGTGTTAGAAGTGTTTTGCATGATTTTTGAAGTTAGAGACTGAAATGTCAGAAAACAGCGTTTCAGCACATAACAGACTTGGTTCAGGCAATGCAAGCTGAAACTCGGCCCAAAATTAAAATTGCAGTCTGTGCATGAATAAAACCTATTTTGCAACACAGAGAAACATATCTGAAGGTGTTAGAAGTGTTTTGCATGATTTTTGAAGTTAGAGCCTGAAATGTCAGAAAACGCCGTTTCAGCACATAACAAACTTGGTTCAGGCAATGCAAGCTGAAACTCGGCCCAAAATTAAAATTGCAGTCTGTGCATGAATAAAACCTATTTTGCAACACAGAGAAACATATCTGAAGGTGTTAGAAGTGTTTTGCATGATTTTTGAAGTTAGAGCCTGAAATGTCAGAAAACGGCGTTTCAGCACTTAACAAACTTGGTTCAGGCAATGCAAGCTGAAACTCGGCCCAAAATTAAAATTGCAGTCTGTGCATGAATAAAACCTATTTTGCAACACAGAGAAACATATCTGAAGGTGTTAGAAGTGTTTTGCATGATTTTTGAAGTTAGAGCCTGAAATGTCAGAAAACGGCGTTTCAGCACATAACAAACTTGGTTCTGGCAATGCAAGCTGAAACTCGGCCAAAAATTAAAATTGCAGTCTGTGCATGTATAAAACCTATTTTGCAACACAGAGAAACATATCTGAAGGTGTTAGAAGTGTTTTGCATGATTTTTGAAGTTAGAGCCTGAAATGTCAGAAAACGCCGTTTCAGCACATAACAAACTTGGTTCAGGCAATGCAAGCTGAAACTCGGCCCAAAATTAAAATTGCAGTCTGTGCATGAATAAAACCTATTTTGCAACACAGAGAAACATATCTGAAGGTGTTAGAAGTGTTTGGCATGATTTTTGAAGTTAGAGCCTGAAATGTCAGAAAACGGTGTTTTAGCACATAACAAACTTGGTTCAGGCAATGCAAGCTGAAACTCGGCCAAAAATTAAAATTGCAGTCTGTGCATTAATAAAACCTATTTTGCAACACAGAGAAACATATCTGAAGGTGTTAGAAGTGTTTTGCATGATTTTTGAAGTTAGAGCCTGAAATGTCAGAAAACGGCGTTTCAGCACATAACAAACTTGGTTCAGGCAATGCAAGCTGAAACTCGGCCCAAAATTAAAATTGCAGTCTGTGCATGAATAAAACCTATTTTTCAACACAGAGAAACATATCTGAAGGTGTTAGAAGTGTTTTGCATGATTTTTGAAGTTAGAGCCTGAAATGTCAGAAAACGGCGTTTCAGCACATAACAAACTTGGTTCTGGCAATGCAAGTTGAAACTCGGTCCAAAATTAAAATTGCAGTCTGTGCATGAATAAAACCTATTTTGCAACACAGAGAAACATATCTGAAGGTGTTAGAAGTGTTTTGCATGATTTTTGAAGTTAGAGCCTGAAATGTCAGAAAACGCCGTTTCAGCACATAACAAACTTGGTTCAGGCAATGCAAGCTGAAACTCGGCCCAAAATTAAAATTGCAGTCTGTGCATGAATAAAACCTATTTTTCAACACAGAGAAACATATCTGAAGGTGTTAGAAGTGTTTTGCATGATTTTTGAAGTTAGAGCCTGAAATGTCAGAAAACGGCGTTTCAGCACATAACAAACTCGGTTCAGGCAATGCAAGCTGAAACTCGGCCAAAAATTAAAATTGCAGTCTGTGCATGAATAAAACCTATTTTGCAACACAGAGAAACATATCTGAAGGTGTTAGAAGTGTTTTGCATGATTTTTGAAGTTAGAGCCTGAAATGTCAGAAAACGGCGTATCAGCACATAACAAACTCGGTTCAGGCAATGCAAGCTGAAACTCGGCCAAAAATTAAAATTGCAGTCTGTGCATGAATAAAACCTATTTTGCAACACAGAGAAACATATCTGAAGGTGTTAGAAGTGTTTTGCATGATTTTTGAAGTTAGAGCCTGAAATGTCAGAAAACGGCGTTTCAGCACATAACAAACTCGGTTCAGGCAATGCAAGCTGAAACTCGGCCAAAAATTAAAATTGCAGTCTGTGCATGAATAAAACCTATTTTGCAACACAGAGAAACATATCTGAAGGTGTTAGAAGTGTTTTGCATGATTTTTGAAGTTAGAGCCTGAAATGTCAGAAAACGGCGTTTCAGCACATAACAAACTCGGTTCAGGCAATGCAAGCTGAAACTCGGCCAAAAATTAAAATTGCAGTCTGTGCATGAATAAAACCTATTTTGCAACACAGAGAAACATATCTGAAGGTGTTAGAAGTGTTTTGCATGATTTTTGAAGTCAGAGCCTGAAATGTCAGAAAACGGTGTTTTAGCACATAAAAAACTTGGTTCTGGTAATGCAAGCTGAAACTCGGCCAAAAATTAAAATTGCAGTCTGTGCATTAATAAAACCTATTTTGCAACACAGAGAAACATATCTGAAGGTGTTAGAAGTGTTTTGCATGATTTTTGAAGTTAGAGCCTGAAATGTCAGAAAACGCCGTTTCAGCACATAACAAACTTGGTTCAGGCAATGCAAGCTGAAACTCGGCCCAAAATTAAAATTGCAGTCTGTGCATGAATAAAACCTATTTTGCAACACAGAGAAACATATCTGAAGGTGTTAGAAGTGTTTTGCATGATTTTTGAAGTTAGAGCCTGAAATGTCAGAAAACGGTGTTTTAGCACATAACAAACTTGGTTCAGGCAATGCAAGCTGAAACTCGGCCAAAAATTAAAATTGCAGTCTGTGCAATAATAAAACCTATTTTGCAACACAGAGAAACATATCTGAAGGTGTTAGAAGTGTTTTGCATGATTTTTGAAGTTAGAGCCTGAAATGTCAGAAAACGGCGTTTCAGCACATAACAAACTTGGTTCAGGCAATGCAAGCTGAAACTCGGCCCAAAATTAAAATTGCAGTCTGTGCATGAATAAAACCTATTTTGCAACACAGAGAAACATATCTGAAGGTGTTAGAAGTGTTTTGCATGATTTTTGAAGTTAGAGCCTGAAATGTCAGAAAACGCCGTTTCAGCACATAACAAACTCGGTTCAGGCAATGCAAGCTGAAACTCGGCCAAAAATTAAAATTGCAGTCTGTGCATGAATAAAACCTATTTTGCAACACAGAGAAACATATCTGAAGGTGTTAGAAGTGTTTTGCATGATTTTTGAAGTTAGAGCCTGAAATGTCAGAAAACGGCGTATCAGCACATAACAAACTCGGTTCAGGCAATGCAAGCTGAAACTCGGCCAAAAATTAAAATTGCAGTCTGTGCATGAATAAAACCTATTTTGCAACACAGAGAAACATATCTGAAGGTGTTAGAAGTGTTTTGCATGATTTTTGAAGTTAGAGCCTGAAATGTCAGAAAACGGCGTTTCAGCACATAACAAACTCGGTTCAGGCAATGCAAGCTGAAACTCGGCCAAAAATTAAAATTGCAGTCTGTGCATGAATAAAACCTATTTTGCAACACAGAGAAACATATCTGAAGGTGTTAGAAGTGTTTTGCATGATTTTTGAAGTTAGAGCCTGAAATGTCAGAAAACGGCGTTTCAGCACATAACAAACTCGGTTCAGGCAATGCAAGCTGAAACTCGGCCAAAAATTAAAATTGCAGTCTGTGCATGAATAAAACCTATTTTGCAACACAGAGAAACATATCTGAAGGTGTTAGAAGTGTTTTGCATGATTTTTGAAGTCAGAGCCTGAAATGTCAGAAAACGGTGTTTTAGCATATAAAAAACTTGGTTCTGGTAATGCAAGCTGAAACTCGGCCAAAAATTAAAATTGCAGTCTGTGCATTAATAAAACCTATTTTGCAACACAGAGAAACATATCTGAAGGTGTTAGAAGTGTTTTGCATGATTTTTGAAGTTAGAGCCTGAAATGTCAGAAAACGCCGTTTCAGCACATAACAAACTTGGTTCAGGCAATGCAAGCTGAAACTCGGCCCAAAATTAAAATTGCAGTCTGTGCATGAATAAAACCTATTTTGCAACACAGAGAAACATATCTGAAGGTGTTAGAAGTGTTTTGCATGATTTTTGAAGTTAGAGCCTGAAATGTCAGAAAACGGTGTTTTAGCACATAACAAACTTGGTTCAGGCAATGCAAGCTGAAACTCGGCCAAAAATTAAAATTGCAGTCTGTGCAATAATAAAACCTATTTTGCAACACAGAGAAACATATCTGAAGGTGTTAGAAGTGTTTTGCATGATTTTTGAAGTTAGAGCCTGAAATGTCAGAAAACGGCGTTTCAGCACATAACAAACTTGGTTCAGGCAATGCAAGCTGAAACTCGGCCCAAAATTAAAATTGCAGTCTGTGCATGAATAAAACCTATTTTTCAACACAGAGAAACATATCTGAAGGTGTTAGAAGTGTTTTGCATGATTTTTGAAGTTAGAGCCTGAAATGTCAGAAAACGGCGTTTCAGCACATAACAAACTTGGTTCAGGCAATGCAAGCTGAAACTCGGTCCAAAATTAAAATTGCAGTCTGTGCATGAATAAAACCTATTTTGCAACACAGAGAAACAAATCTGAAGGTGTTAGAAGTGTTTTGCATGATTTTTGAAGTTAGAGCCTGAAATGTCAGAAAAAGGCTTTTCAGCACATAACAAACTTGGTTCTGGCAATGCAAGCTGAATCTCGGCCCAAAATTAAAATTGCAGTCTGTGCATGAATAAAACCTATTTTGCAACACAGAGAAACATATCTGAAGGTTTTAGAAGTGTTTTGCATGATTTTTGAAGTTAGAGCCTGAAATGTCAGAAAACGGCGTTTCAGCACATAACAAACTTGGTTCAGGCAATGCAAGCTGAAACTCGGCCCAAAATTAAAATTGCAGTCTGTGCATGAATAAAACCTATTTTTCAACACAGAGAAACATATCTGAAGGTGTTAGAAGTGTTTTGCATGATTTTTGAAGTTAGAGCCTGAAATGTCAGAAAACGGCGTTTCAGCACATAACAAACTTGGTTCAGGCAATGCAAGCTGAAACTCGGTCCAAAATTAAAATTGCAGTCTGTGCATGAATAAAACCTATTTTGCAACACAGAGAAACATATCTGAAGGTGTTAGAAGTGTTTTGCATGATTTTTGAAGTTAGAGCCTGAAATGTCAGAAAAAGGCTTTTCAGCACATAACAAACTTGGTTCTGGCAATGCAAGCTGAAACTCGGCCCAAAATTAAAATTGCAGTCTGTGCATGAATAAAACCTATTTTGCAACACAGAGAAACATATCTGAAGGTTTTAGAAGTGTTTTGCATGATATTTGAAGTTAGAGCCTGAAATGTCAGAAAACAGCGTTTCAGCACATAACAAACTTGGTTCTGGTAATGCAAGCTGAAACTCGGCCAAAAATTTAAATTGCAGTCTGTGCATGAATAAAACCTATTTTGCAACACAGAGAAACATATCTGAAGGTGTTAGAAGTGTTTTGCATGATTTTTGAAGTTAGAGCCTGAAATGTCAGAAAACGCCGTTTCAGCACATAACAAACTTGGTTCAGGCAATGCAAGCTGAAACTCGGCCCAAAATTAAAATTGCAGTCTGTGCATGAATAAAACCTATTTTGCAACACAGAGAAACATATCTGAAGGTGTTAGAAGTGTTTTGCATGATTTTTGAAGTTAGAGCCTGAAATGTCAGAAAACGGCGTTTCAGCACTTAACAAACTTGGTTCAGGCAATGCAAGCTGAAACTCGGCCCAAAATTAAAATTGCAGTCTGTGCATGAATAAAACCTATTTTGCAACACAGAGAAACATATCTGAAGGTGTTAGAAGTGTTTTGCATGATTTTTGAAGTTAGAGCCTGAAATGTCAGAAAACGGCGTTTCAGCACATAACAAACTTGGTTCTGGCAATGCAAGCTGAAACTCGGCCAAAAATTAAAATTGCAGTCTGTGCATGTATAAAACCTATTTTGCAACACAGAGAAACATATCTGAAGGTGTTAGAAGTGTTTTGCATGATTTTTGAAGTTAGAGCCTGAAATGTCAGAAAACGCCGTTTCAGCACATAACAAACTTGGTTCAGGCAATGCAAGCTGAAACTCGGCCCAAAATTAAAATTGCAGTCTGTGCATGAATAAAACCTATTTTGCAACACAGAGAAACATATCTGAAGGTGTTAGAAGTGTTTTGCATGATTTTTGAAGTTAGAGCCTGAAATGTCAGAAAACGGTGTTTTAGCACATAACAAACTTGGTTCAGGCAATGCAAGCTGAAACTCGGCCAAAAATTAAAATTGCAGTCTGTGCATTAATAAAACCTATTTTGCAACACAGAGAAACATATCTGAAGGTGTTAGAAGTGTTTTGCATGATTTTTGAAGTTAGAGCCTGAAATGTCAGAAAACGGCGTTTCAGCACATAACAAACTTGGTTCAGGCAATGCAAGCTGAAACTCGGCCCAAAATTAAAATTGCAGTCTGTGCATGAATAAAACCTATTTTTCAACACAGAGAAACATATCTGAAGGTGTTAGAAGTGTTTTGCATGATTTTTGAAGTTAGAGCCTGAAATGTCAGAAAACGGCGTTTCAGCACATAACAAACTTGGTTCTGGCAATGCAAGTTGAAACTCGGTCCAAAATTAAAATTGCAGTCTGTGCATGAATAAAACCTATTTTGCAACACAGAGAAACATATCTGAAGGTGTTAGAAGTGTTTTGCATGATTTTTGAAGTTAGAGCCTGAAATGTCAGAAAACGCCGTTTCAGCACATAACAAACTTGGTTCAGGCAATGCAAGCTGAAACTCGGCCCAAAATTAAAATTGCAGTCTGTGCATGAATAAAACCTATTTTTCAACACAGAGAAACATATCTGAAGGTGTTAGAAGTGTTTTGCATGATTTTTGAAGTTAGAGCCTGAAATGTCAGAAAACGGCGTTTCAGCACATAACAAACTCGGTTCAGGCAATGCAAGCTGAAACTCGGCCAAAAATTAAAATTGCAGTCTGTGCATGAATAAAACCTATTTTGCAACACAGAGAAACATATCTGAAGGTGTTAGAAGTGTTTTGCATGATTTTTGAAGTTAGAGCCTGAAATGTCAGAAAACGGCGTATCAGCACATAACAAACTCGGTTCAGGCAATGCAAGCTGAAACTCGGCCAAAAATTAAAATTGCAGTCTGTGCATGAATAAAACCTATTTTGCAACACAGAGAAACATATCTGAAGGTGTTAGAAGTGTTTTGCATGATTTTTGAAGTTAGAGCCTGAAATGTCAGAAAACGGCGTTTCAGCACATAACAAACTCGGTTCAGGCAATGCAAGCTGAAACTCGGCCAAAAATTAAAATTGCAGTCTGTGCATGAATAAAACCTATTTTGCAACACAGAGAAACATATCTGAAGGTGTTAGAAGTGTTTTGCATGATTTTTGAAGTTAGAGCCTGAAATGTCAGAAAACGGCGTTTCAGCACATAACAAACTCGGTTCAGGCAATGCAAGCTGAAACTCGGCCAAAAATTAAAATTGCAGTCTGTGCATGAATAAAACCTATTTTGCAACACAGAGAAACATATCTGAAGGTGTTAGAAGTGTTTTGCATGATTTTTGAAGTCAGAGCCTGAAATGTCAGAAAACGGTGTTTTAGCACATAAAAAACTTGGTTCTGGTAATGCAAGCTGAAACTCGGCCAAAAATTAAAATTGCAGTCTGTGCATTAATAAAACCTATTTTGCAACACAGAGAAACATATCTGAAGGTGTTAGAAGTGTTTTGCATGATTTTTGAAGTTAGAGCCTGAAATGTCAGAAAACGCCGTTTCAGCACATAACAAACTTGGTTCAGGCAATGCAAGCTGAAACTCGGCCCAAAATTAAAATTGCAGTCTGTGCATGAATAAAACCTATTTTGCAACACAGAGAAACATATCTGAAGGTGTTAGAAGTGTTTTGCATGATTTTTGAAGTTAGAGCCTGAAATGTCAGAAAACGGTGTTTTAGCACATAACAAACTTGGTTCAGGCAATGCAAGCTGAAACTCGGCCAAAAATTAAAATTGCAGTCTGTGCAATAATAAAACCTATTTTGCAACACAGAGAAACATATCTGAAGGTGTTAGAAGTGTTTTGCATGATTTTTGAAGTTAGAGCCTGAAATGTCAGAAAACGGCGTTTCAGCACATAACAAACTTGGTTCAGGCAATGCAAGCTGAAACTCGGCCCAAAATTAAAATTGCAGTCTGTGCATGAATAAAACCTATTTTTCAACACAGAGAAACATATCTGAAGGTGTTAGAAGTGTTTTGCATGATTTTTGAAGTTAGAGCCTGAAATGTCAGAAAACGGCGTTTCAGCACATAACAAACTTGGTTCTGGCAATGCAAGCTGAAACTCGGTCCAAAATTAAAATTGCAGTCTGTGCATGAATAAAACCTATTTTGCAACACAGAGAAACAAATCTGAAGGTGTTAGAAGTGTTTTGCATGATTTTTGAAGTTAGAGCCTGAAATGTCAGAAAAAGGCTTTTCAGCACATAACAAACTTGGTTCTGGCAATGCAAGCTGAATCTCGGCCCAAAATTAAAATTGCAGTCTGTGCATGAATAAAACCTATTTTGCAACACAGAGAAACATATCTGAAGGTTTTAGAAGTGTTTTGCATGATTTTTGAAGTTAGAGCCTGAAATGTCAGAAAACGGCGTTTCAGCACATAACAAACTTGGTTCAGGCAATGCAAGCTGAAACTCGGCCCAAAATTAAAATTGCAGTCTGTGCATGAATAAAACCTATTTTTCAACACAGAGAAACATATCTGAAGGTGTTAGAAGTGTTTTGCATGATTTTTGAAGTTAGAGCCTGAAATGTCAGAAAACGGCGTTTCAGCACATAACAAACTTGGTTCTGGCAATGCAAGCTGAAACTCGGTCCAAAATTAAAATTGCAGTCTGTGCATGAATAAAACCTATTTTGCAACACAGAGAAACAAATCTGAAGGTGTTAGAAGTGTTTTGCATGATTTTTGAAGTTAGAGCCTGAAATGTCAGAAAAAGGCTTTTCAGCACATAAAAAACTTGGTTCAGGCAATGCAAGCTGAAACTCGGCCCAAAATTAAAATTGCAGTCTGTGCATGAATAAAACCTATTTTTCAACACAGAGAAACATATCTGAAGGTGTTAGAAGTGTTTTGCATGATTTTTGAAGTTAGAGCCTGAAATGTCAGAAAACGGCGTTTCAGCACATAACAAACTTGGTTCTGGCAATGCAAGCTGAAACTCGGCCAAAAATTAAAATTGCAGTCTGTGCATGAATAAAACCTATTTTGCAACACAGAGAAACATATCTGAAGGTGTTAGAAGTGTTTTGCATGATTTTTGAAGTTAGAGCCTGAAATGTCAGAAAACGCCGTTTCAGCACATAACAAACTTGGTTCAGGCAATGCAAGCTGAAACTCGGCCCAAAATTAAAATTGCAGTCTGTGCATGAATAAAACCTATTTTTCAACACAGAGAAACATATCTGAAGGTGTTAGAAGTGTTTTGCATGATTTTTGAAGTTAGAGCCTGAAATGTCAGAAAACGGCGTTTCAGCACATAACAAACTTGGTTCTGGCAATGCAAGCTGAAACTCGGTCCAAAATTAAAATTGCAGTCTGTGCATGAATAAAACCTATTTTGCAACACAGAGAAATAAATCTGAAGGTGTTAGAAGTGTTTTGCATGATTTTTGAAGTTAGAGCCTGAAATGTCAGAAAAAGGCTTTTCAGCACATAACAAACTTGGTTCTGGCAATGCAAGCTGAAACTCGGCCCAAAATTAAAATTGCAGTCTGTGCATTAATAAAACCTATTTTGCAACACAGAGAAACATATCTGAAGGTGTTAGAAGTGTTTTGCATGATTTTTGAAGTTAGAGCCTGAAATGTCAGAAAACGCCGTTTCAGCACATAACAAACTTGGTTCAGGCAATGCAAGCTGAAACTCGGCCCAAAATTAAAATTGCAGTCTGTGCATGAATAAAACCTATTTTTCAACACAGAGAAACATATCTGAAGGTGTTAGAAGTGTTTTGCATGATTTTTGAAGTTAGAGCCTGAAATGTCAGAAAACGGCGTTTCAGCACATAACAAACTCGGTTCAGGCAATGCAAGCTGAAACTCGGCCAAAAATTAAAATTGCAGTCTGTGCATGAATAAAACCTATTTTGCAACACAGAGAAACATATCTGAAGGTGTTAGAAGTGTTTTGCATGATTTTTGAAGTTAGAGCCTGAAATGTCAGAAAACGGCGTATCAGCACATAACAAACTCGGTTCAGGCAATGCAAGCTGAAACTCGGCCAAAAATTAAAATTGCAGTCTGTGCATGAATAAAACCTATTTTGCAACACAGAGAAACATATCTGAAGGTGTTAGAAGTGTTTTGCATGATTTTTGAAGTTAGAGCCTGAAATGTCAGAAAACGGCGTTTCAGCACATAACAAACTCGGTTCAGGCAATGCAAGCTGAAACTCGGCCAAAAATTAAAATTGCAGTCTGTGCATGAATAAAACCTATTTTGCAACACAGAGAAACATATCTGAAGGTGTTAGAAGTGTTTTGCATGATTTTTGAAGTTAGAGCCTGAAATGTCAGAAAAAGGCTTTTCAGCACATAAAAAACTTGGTTCAGGCAATGCAAGCTGAAACTCGGCCCAAAATTAAAATTGCAGTCTGTGCATGAATAAAACCTATTTTTCAACACAGAGAAACATATCTGAAGGTGTTAGAAGTGTTTTGCATGATTTTTGAAGTTAGAGCCTGAAATGTCAGAAAACGGCGTTTCAGCACATAACAAACTTGGTTCTGGCAATGCAAGCTGAAACTCGGTCCAAAATTAAAATTGCAGTCTGTGCATGAATAAAACCTATTTTGCAACACAGAGAAACATATCTGAAGGTGTTAGAAGTGTTTTGCATGATTTTTGAAGTTAGAGCCTGAAATATCAGAAAACAGCGTTTCAGCACATAACAAACTTGGTTCTGGTAATGCAAGCTGAAACTCGGCCAAAAATTAAAATTGCAGTCTGTGCATGAATAAAACCTATTTTGCAACACAGAGAAACATATCTGAAGGTGTTAGAAGTGTTTTGCATGATTTTTGAAGTTAGAGCCTGAAATGTCAGAAAACGGCGTTTCAGCACATAACAAACTCGGTTCAGGCAATGCAAGCTGAAACTCGGCCAAAAATTAAAATTGCAGTCTGTGCATGAATAAAACCTATTTTGCAACACAGAGAAACATATCTGAAGGTGTTAGAAGTGTTTTGCATGATTTTTGAAGTTAGAGCCTGAAATGTCAGAAAACGGCGTTTCAGCACATAACAAACTCGGTTCAGGCAATGCAAGCTGAAACTCGGCCAAAAATTAAAATTGCAGTCTGTGCATGAATAAAACCTATTTTGCAACACAGAGAAACATATCTGAAGGTGTTAGAAGTGTTTTGCATGATTTTTGAAGTCAGAGCCTGAAATGTCAGAAAACGGTGTTTTAGCACATAAAAAACTTGGTTCTGGTAATGCAAGCTGAAACTCGGCCAAAAATTAAAATTGCAGTCTGTGCATTAATAAAACCTATTTTGCAACACAGAGAAACATATCTGAAGGTGTTAGAAGTGTTTTGCATGATTTTTGAAGTTAGAGCCTGAAATGTCAGAAAACGGCGTTTCAGCACATAACAAACTCGGTTCAGGCAATGCAAGCTGAAACTCGGCCAAAAATTAAAATTGCAGTCTGTGCATGAATAAAACCTATTTTGCAACACAGAGAAACATATCTGAAGGTGTTAGAAGTGTTTTGCATGATTTTTGAAGTCAGAGCCTGAAATGTCAGAAAACGGTGTTTTAGCACATAAAAAACTTGGTTCTGGTAATGCAAGCTGAAACTCGGCCAAAAATTAAAATTGCAGTCTGTGCATTAATAAAACCTATTTTGCAACACAGAGAAACATATCTGAAGGTGTTAGAAGTGTTTTGCATGATTTTTGAAGTTAGAGCCTGAAATGTCAGAAAACGGCGTTTCAGCACTTAACAAACTTGGTTCTGGCAATGTAAGCTGAAACTCGGCCAAAAATTAAAATTGCAGTCTGTGCATGAATAAAACCTATTTTGCAACACAGAGAAACATATCTGAAGGTGTTAGAAGTGTTTTGCATGATTTTTGAAGTTAGAGCCTGAAATGTCAGAAAACGGCGTTTCAGCACTTAACAAACTTGGTTCTGGCAATGCAAGCTGAAACTCGGCCCAAAATTAAAATTGCAGTCTGTGCATGAATAAAACCTATTTTGCAACACAGAGAAACATATCTGAAGGTGTTAGAAGTGTTTTGCATGATTTTTGAAGTTAGAGCCTGAAATGTCAGAAAACGGCGTTTCAGCACATAACAAACTTGGTTCTGGCAATGCAAGCTGAAACTCGGTCCAAAATTAAAATTGCAGTCTGTGCATGAATAAAACCTATTTTGCAACACAGAGAAATAAATCTGAAGGTGTTAGAAGTGTTTTGCATGATTTTTGAAGTTAGAGCCTGAAATGTCAGAAAAAGGCTTTTCAGCACATAACAAACTTGGTTCTGGCAATGCAAGCTGAAACTCGGCCCAAAATTAAAATTGCAGTCTGTGCATGAATAAAACCTATTTTGCAACACAGAGAAACATATCTGAAGGTTTTAGAAGTGTTTTGCATAATTTTTGAAGTTAGAGCCTGAAATGTCAGAAAACAGCGTTTCAGCACATAACAAACTTGGTTCTGGTAATGCAAGCTGAAACTCGGCCAAAAATTAAAATTGCAGTCTGTGCATGAATAAAACCTATTTTGCAACACAGAGAAACATATCTGAAGGTGTTAGAAGTGTTTTGCATGATTTTTGAAGTTAGAGCCTGAAATGTCAGAAAACAGCGTTTCAGCACATAACAAACTTGGTTCTGGTAATGCAAGCTGAAACTCGGCCAAAAATTAAAATTGCAGTCTGTGCATGAATAAAACCTATTTTGCAACACAGAGAAACATATCTGAAGGTGTTAGAAGTGTTTTGCATGATTTTTGAAGTCAGAGCCTGAAATGTCAGAAAACGGTGTTTTAGCACATAAAAAACTTGGTTCTGGTAATGCAAGCTGAAACTCGGCCAAAAATTAAAATTGCAGTCTGTGCATTAATAAAACCTATTTTACAACACAGAGAAACATATCTGAAGGTGTTAGAAGTGTTTTGCATGATTTTTGAAGTTAGAGCCTGAAATGTCAGAAAACGCCGTTTCAGCACATAACAAACTTGGTTCAGGCAATGCAAGCTGAAACTCGGCCAAAAATTTAAATTGCAATCTGTGCATTAATAAAACCTATTTTGCAACACAGAGAAACATATCTGAAGGTGTTAGAAGTGTTTTGCATGATTTTTGAAGTTAGAGACTGAAATGTCAGAAAACAGCGTTTCAGCACATAACAGACTTGGTTCAGGCAATGCAAGCTGAAACTCGGCCCAAAATTAAAATTGCAGTCTGTGCATGAATAAAACCTATTTTGCAACACAGAGAAACATATCTGAAGGTGTTAGAAGTGTTTTGCATGATTTTTGAAGTTAGAGCCTGAAATGTCAGAAAACGCCGTTTCAGCACATAACAAACTTGGTTCAGGCAATGCAAGCTGAACTCGGCCCAAAATTAAAATTGCAGGTCTGTGCATGAATAAAACCTATTTTGCAACACAGAGAAACATATCTGAAGGTGTTAGAAGTGTTTTGCATGATTTTTGAAGTAGAGCCTGAAATGTCAGAAACGGCGTTTCAGCACTTAACAAACTTGGTTCAGGCAATGCAAGCTGAAACTCGGCCCAAAATTAAAATTGCAGTCTGTGCATGAATAAAACCTATTTTGCAACACAGAGAAACATATCTGAAGGTGTTAGAAGTGTTTTGCATGATTTTTGAAGTTAGAGCCTGAAATGTCAGAAAACGGCGTTTCAGCACATAACAAACTTGGTTCTGGCAATGCAAGCTGAAACTCGGCCAAAATTAAAATTGCAGTCTGTGCATGTATAAAACCTATTTGCAACACAGAGAAACATATCTGAAGGTGTTAGAAGTGTTTTGCATGATTTTGAAGTTAGAGCCTGAAATGTCAGAAAACGCCGTTTCAGCACATAACAAACTTGGTTCAGGCAATGCAAGCTGAAACTCGGCCCAAAATTAAAATTGCAGTCTGTGCATGAATAAAACCTATTTTGCAACACAGAGAAACATATCTGAAGGTGTTAGAAGTGTTTTGGCATGATTTTTGAAGTTAGAGCCTGAAATGTCAGAAAACGGTGTTTTAGCACATAACAAACTTGGTTCAGGCAATGCAAGCTGAAACTCGGCCAAAAATTAAAATTGCAGTCTGTGCATTAATAAAACCTATTTTGCAACACAGAGAAAACATATCTGAAGGTGTTAGAAGTGTTTTGCATGATTTTTGAAGTTAGAGCCTGAAATGTCAGAAAACGGCGTTTCAGCACATAACAAACTTGGTTCAGGCAATGCAAGCTGAAACTCGGCCCAAAATTAAAATTGCAGTCTGTGCATGAATAAAACCTATTTTTCAACACAGAGAAACATATCTGAAGGTGTTAGAAGTGTTTTGCATGATTTTTGAAGTTAGAGCCTGAAATGTCAGAAAACGGCGTTTCAGCACATAACAAACTTGGTTCTGGCAATGCAAGTTGAAACTCGGTCCAAAATTAAAATTGCAGTCTGTGCATGAATAAAACCTATTTTTGCAACACAGAGAAACATATCTGAAGGTGTTAGAAGTGTTTGGCATGATTTTTGAAGTTAGAGCCTGAAATGTCAGAAAACGGTGTTTTAGCACATAACAAACTTGGTTCAGGCAATGCAAGCTGAAACTCGGCCCAAAATTAAAATTGCAGTCTGTGCATTAATAAAACCTATTTTGCAACACAGAGAAAAATATCTGAAGGTGTTAGAAGTGTTTTGCATGATTTTTGAAGTTAGAGCCTGAAATGTCAGAAAACGGCGTTTCAGCACATAACAAACTTGGTTCAGGCAATGCAAGCTGAAACTCGGCCCAAAATTAAAATTGCAGTCTGTGCATGAATAAAACCTATTTTTCAACACAGAGAAACATATCTGAAGGTGTTAGAAGTGTTTTGCATGATTTTTGAAGTTAGAGCCTGAAATGTCAGAAAACGGCGTTTCAGCACATAACAAACTTGGTTCTGGCAATGCAAGTTGAAACTCGGTCCAAAATTAAAATTGCAGTCTGTGCATGAATAAAACCTATTTTGCAACACAGAGAAACATATCTGAAGGTGTTAGAAGTGTTTTGCATGATTTTTGAAGTTAGAGCCTGAAATGTCAGAAAACGCCGTTTCAGCACATAACAAACTTGGTTCAGGCAATGCAAGCTGAAACTCGGCCCAAAATTAAAATTGCAGTCTGTGCATGAATAAAACCTATTTTTCAACACAGAGAAACATATCTGAAGGTGTTAGAAGTGTTTTGCATGATTTTTGAAGTTAGAGCCTGAAATGTCAGAAAACGGCGTTTCAGCACATAACAAACTCGGTTCAGGCAATGCAAGCTGAAACTCGGCCAAAAATTAAAATTGCAGTCTGTGCATGAATAAAACCTATTTTGCAACACAGAGAAACATATCTGAAGGTGTTAGAAGTGTTTTGCATGATTTTTGAAGTTAGAGCCTGAAATGTCAGAAAACGGCGTATCAGCACATACAAACTCGGTTCAGGCAATGCAAGCTGAAACTCGGCCAAAAATTAAAATGCAGTCTGTGCATGAATAAAAACCTATTTTGCAACACAGAGAAACATATCTGAAGGTGTTAGAAGTGTTTGCATGATTTTTGAAGTTAGAGCCTGAAATGTCAGAAAACGGCGTTTCAGCACATAACAAACTCGGTTCAGGCAATGCAAGCTGAAACTCGGCCAAAAATTAAAATTGCAGTCTGTGCATGAATAAAACCTATTTTGCAACACAGAGAAACATATCTGAAGGTGTTAGAAGTGTTTTGCCATGATTTTTGAAGTTAGAGCCTGAATGTCAGAAAACGGCGTTTCAGCACATACAAACTCGGTTCAGGCATGATGAAACCTATTTGCAACACAGAGAAACATATCTGAAGGTGTTAAGTGTTTTGCATGATTTTTGAAGTCAGAGCCTGAATGTCAGAAAACGTTTTTTTTAGCACATAAAAAACTTGGTTCTGGTAATGCAAGCTGAAACTCGGCCAAAAATTAAATTGCAGTCTGTGCATTAATAAAACCTATTTTGCAACACAGAGAAACATATCTGAAGGTGTTAGAAGTGTTTTGCATGATTTTTGAAGTTAGAGCCTGAAATGTCAGAAAACGCCGTTTCAGCACATAACAAACTTGGTTCAGGCAATGCAAGCTGAAACTCGGCCCAAAATTAAAATTGCAGTCTGTGCATGAATAAAACCTATTTTGCAACACAGAGAAACATATCTGAAGGTGTTAGAAGTGTTTTGCATGATTTTTGAAGTTAGAGCCTGAAATGTCAGAAACGGTGTTTTAGCACATAACAAACTTGGTTCAGGCAATGCAAGCTGAAACTCGGCCAAAAATTAAAATTGCAGTCTGTGCAATAATAAAACCTATTTTGCAACACAGAGAAACATATCTGAAGGTGTTAGAAGTGTTTTGCATGATTTTTGAAGTTAGAGCCTGAAATGTCAGAAAACGGCGTTTCAGCACATAACAAACTTGGTTCAGGCAATGCAAGCTGAAACTCGGCC
>NW_027394276.1:25309948-25326470 GCF_049309525.1 Garra rufa | reverse complement strand
CGAACCTGTTTCCGCACTAAATCATTTGGAGAATTGAATGATTCAAATCAAATGATTTGGCATACTGAAGTCTTGATGTTGGTTTGTGAATCTTTATTCAGATCTGGAATCGGGACTTAACTTTGGTGTAGGTTTGCGAATCATTTGATTCAGTTTGGGACTTCGTGATTCATTTGATTCAGTTCGGGACTTCATGATTCATTTGATTCAGTTCGGGACTTCGGAGCGGGTTTGCAATTCATTTGATTCAGTTTGGGACTTCGTGATTCATTTGATTCAGTTTGGGACTTCGTGATTCATTTGATTCAGTTCGGGACTTTGAAGTGGGTTCACAATTCATTTGATTCAGTTTGGGACTTTGTGATTCATTTGATTCAGTTCGGGACTTCGGAGCAGGTTCGCAATTCATTTGATTCAGTTTGGGACTTCGTGATTCATTTGATTCAGTTTGGGACTTTGTGATTCATTTGATTCAGTTTGGGACTTCATGATTCATTTGATTCAGTTCGGGACTTCGAAGTGGGTTCACAATTCATTTGATTCAGTTCGGGACTTCGTGATTCATTTGATTCAGTTTGGGACTTCGTGATTCATTTGATTCAGTTCGGGACTTCATGATTCATTTGATTCAGTTCGGGACTTCGAAGTGGGTTCACAATTCATTTGATTCAGTTTGGGACTTTGTGATTCATTTGATTCAGTTCGGGACTTCGGAGCGGGTTCGCAAGTCATTTGATTCAGTTTGGGACTTCGTGATTCATTTGATTCAGTTTGGGACTTTGTGATTCATTTGATTCAGTTTGGGACTTCATGATTCATTTGATTCAGTTCGGGACTTCGAAGTGGGTTCGCAATTCATTTGATTCAGTTTGGGACTTCGTGATTCATTTGATTCAGTTTGGGACTTCGTGATTCATTTGATTCTGTTCGGGACTTCGAAGTGGGTTCGCGATTCATTTGATTCAGTTTGGTTCATCGGAGCAGGTACATGATTCATTTGATTCAGTTCGGGACTTCACAGTGGGTTCGCAATTCATTTGATTCAGTTTGAGAAATTGCAGCGGGTTCGCAAATCATTTGATTGAAATCGAGACTTTGGTGTGGATTCGTGTATCATTCGATTCAGTTCTGGACTTCAGTGCGGGTTCGTGAATCATTTGATTCAAATCAGGATTTTGGAGCAGTTCCTCAAAACAGTAGAAAACATTAAAACAAGGCTGTACAGTTATAAAACCAGTTATATATATTCATGGTTTTACTATAGTACAAGTGTAATAGTAGTAATACTTGGCATCTGCTTCACTTTATTTTTGCCAGTTTGTTTTATTAGTATATTTTTATTTATCGATTTATCTTTTTTAGAAGACATTGTTTGATAAGTGATCTCTGTTTAAAGCCCTTGAAAATAAAAAGTAGTGCTTGAAAAGTCCTTTTAGAGTATCTGCACGAACCCTGTTCATACTATGTAATATACTTTGTTCACTGTTTTTTTTCTGAAACGTCTTAGTTGGATGTTCATTTTATTTTATTTTTAAATGTAACAACTTGTTTCAGAATGTTTGGAGAAGATACAAAAGTAACATTTCAATAATGTTTGCAACATTAAAAAATGAAATATTCCCATAACATTCGGCTAATCAAGAAAAAACATAATTTTAAATTAATTAAAAACCAGACGTTTCAAAAATAACATTTTCATAACCTAAAGGAAACATTAGCTGTGGAACCACTATAGTAGCTTTTTATAACAAATCACAAATGTATGTTCATATTTTGCATTGCGGTGTCATACTGATCTATTCCTATCGTAGTCGTGTCTCTTAAACTGTGGCCTACCAGCAAAAGAACTGTTATTTCTCAAGTTGACCATGAACAACAGGAAGCATGTTCTTAAAAAGAGGAAAGAAACTCAAAAACTGATATTGCATTGCTTTGAAGTTGCACAAGCTCATGTGCAACAACATCATATTTGGCAGGCGAAGCAGAAAAACGGGTTCTCCTAAAGCCACAAATGCCATGGATCAGTTCATTAGAAATGCTTTATAGTATAACAATAGTGATACAGTAGCTACTCACTGTGTGAATATACAGGAACTAGACTAAATCTCACTGTGCTGCTCTGCAAAAGATCACTATCACGCTTCTCAGAGCTCACAGTTTGATCTGATCAGTGGTTTTCAGTATGAGCTGCCATCGAGGGGAGTTTTTTCAAAACTGCTTTTCTCGTGAGTGATCATTCAGCATTGTTTAGCAAGCAGTGTTATTTGCATGTTTTATGCACATGTACTGTAATGAGGACATAAAACAGAACATCATTCTACCAGGATACTTATATGCCTGCAGTACATGAACAGAAAGACAGCCTAATTAAAAATGGAAAACCAAACAAACATTTAAACTGAATCCTACTTTCTTAAGGGGAGACATTATAGGCAAAAACGCTGTGTTTTTTCATGCACCTGTCAAATTTGAGATTTTGGGCTTTCTGGTTGTTCATAAAGTATTTTTTCAGACTAGTGGATAGTAAACATCTAAAAGACACTGTTAAGTGTTTCTTCTATAGCACTTTATCTATTTGTGTCATTAGATTTCAATTACAATGCATATTTTAAAGGCCAAGAAATCTCCACTTCAGTAGCACTTATACACACCAAACTTTATATTTGTATTCCTGTCTATATACTGAAGGGGTTTCACAAAGGGATTTGTTCATTTTTAATTTGCTTGATTGTATACAACATTTTATTCCCCACAAAATTGCAAAAATATATTGTTTTCTGTCAGTATTTTCTGAATTTTGGAGTGACAAAATGAGATTCCAAAATTCCCTCTGTAAAAAAAAATGGCTCGAAAATGTAAAAAAAAAAATGTAAACAAGAAATTTGAAACTGACTTCATCCTGTGTTTAGATTTTTGTACTAGAAATGTTTGCATATTAGCGCATATTTCCTTAAATAATGCCTCATTTGCATATTTATACCTAACATTTAAAAAAAACTTGTAATACAAAAAATGTTTGCAATTATCAATGTAATCAATCAACTGTGTAAGCCAAAAACTAGTAGTTCATTCTTTTACCCTATACACTAATAGAAACATTTTAGATTGATGTTCAGCTAATGTTTTTTAAATGTTACTATTGTTGCAGAATGTTTAGAGAACATTCAAAAGTAACATTCTCTCATTGTTCGCATAACTAGGAAAATGATACATTGTAGCATACTATTATTTGTTTCACATACTGTTAAATACAGTAGGCAGTGTACATTGAGCATCTGGATAGTTTTTGTGTGTTTTTAGCAAAACTTCAAAGTCAGAGTGGCTTTAATGTCTCGCAGTAGCAGATCGTAAAACGCTTCACACAAAGTCGAGTGTTAAAGCCACAGGAGTCGTAATTATAACACTTGTGCTTTGAGCGGAAGCCCGCGAGAGTTTTTCCTCAACCGAACCAGCTGCTGTGTGTTTCAGATGGGCCATAATGAAGAGGGACTGCAGGCCGTTGATGATCTGGTCAGGAGGTACGTTCACTCCTGCGCCTGGTATCTGGGTCCGTTCTACAATATGGTCCGGTTGTTCCACCCAGACTACATTAAATCACTTCTGACAGCCTCAGGTGAGAATTTATAGAACTGTAAAGCATGAGGAGAAATGCTCAAATGTGTCATTCCTTCACTTGCTCACAAATGGATCCTTTGCAATGAATGGGTGCCGTCAGAATGAGAGTCCAAACAGCTGATGAAAACATCACAATAATCCACAGCACTCCAGTCCATCAGTTAACAAGTCAAAATTAAGTGAGTTTTTGCTTAAAACAAGTAAAATAATCTGCCAATGGGGTAAAAAAATAATAATCTAGCTGTCTGCTTGAAATAAGATTTTTTTTCTTACCCCATTGGCAGATTATTTAGCTTGTTTTAAGCAAAAACTCACTTAATTTTGACTTGTTTTTACTAAAAACAAGACAATAATTTTTACTTGTCTAGAAAATCCTTCCTGTTTCAAGAATTTTCAGATATTTTGGCTGGAAACAAGACAAAAAATCTAAGTAAGAAAAGCATTTTTTGCAGTGTTCCTCCAGTGAAAAAGTCCACCTCCTGTTGTCTCTCTCATCAAAATCCAGCCTCGTATTTGTTTAGAGCTGTTTTGCCTTGTAAACGGTGCTTGATCTGTGCAGATTTCTCTCCTGATTCAGATCAGACCACTTTTTCACTGGAGGAAGCGTTATTATGGATTATAGACTTTATTTTTTATTTAATAACGTCTTGATGGATTTGTTTCAGCTTTTGTCTCCTCACGATGTTAACTGATGGACTGGAGTGGTGTGGATTACTTGTGAATTATTGTGATGTTTTTATCAGCTGTTTGGACTCCCATTCTGATGGCACCCATTCACTCCAGTGGATCCATTGGTTAGACAGTGATGAAATGACACATTTTTCCAATTTTGCTGAAGAAATAAACTCAAGTACAACCTAATACGGGAGCTTCCTTGCGAAACATTCGCAGAAGTTCATCTCGGGTGTCTGTGTGAGGGTTGAGACGAGTGTTTCCGCTCTGAGGGTCACACGAAATATTGCAGCAGTCTCTGTTTAATGTCCACAAATGCATTCTAGAGCTTCCAAGCATTTGTTAACATCCCTAGTGTGCAGATGATCATCGGTTGCTATAAAAAGTGTTGTAATAACAAACTCTTTATATTTGTTCTGGCAGCGAACATTACTTTCAAAGACAAGATCTTTTATGGGTTTATGAAACCATGGTTGGGTAAGTGATGTCCAAACACATACTCTCTGTCCTACATAGTTTGCAAGAATTACAGTACAGTTTAAAAGTTTGGGGTCAGATGCAATTTGTTTTGAAAGAACGGATTCTTTTATCCATCAAGCATGCATTAAATTTATCATTTGTTAAGTTACCATAGATTTCTATTTCAAATGAAGCTGTTCTTTTGACATTTCTGTTCATCTGTGAATCCTGAAAAATAAAATATGATTTTTTTTCAACACTGAAAATCAGCAAGTTAGAATGATTTCTGAAGGATCATGTGACACTGAAGACTGGAGTAATGATGCTGAAAATCAGCAACACATCAAAGAAATTAATTACAGTTTAACAGATATTCACAGAAAATTGTGGAAGCCCATTTCCACCAATGAATATTTTTTTTTTTTTTAAAGGCTATTGCGACTTGTTATCTCATATTTGCGTGATACAAACTTGCAATTCTGACTTTTAAACTTGGAATTGCAAGATACAAACTTGGAATTGCAAGAAGAAAGTCGGAATTGCAAGAAAAATGTCAGACAAACTCGTAATTGTGAGAGGAAAAATTCGGAAAATTCAAGATACAAACTCGGAATTGCAAGAAAAAAGTCAGAATTGTGAGATACAAACTCGGAATTGCAAGAAAAAAGTCGCAATTACAAGAAGAAAATGTCAGAATTGTGAGATACAAATTCAGAATTACAATTAAAAAAAAAAATTCGGAATTGTGAGATACAACCTCGGAATTGCAAGAAAAAAGTGTGGAATTATGAGATAAACTCGGAATTGCAAAAAGAAAATGTCGGAATTGCAAGATACAAACTTGGAATTGCAAGAAAAAAATGTGGAATTGAGAAAAACTCGGAATTGCAAAAAGAAAATGTCGGAATTGCAAGATACAAACTTGGAATTGCAAGAAAAAAATGTGGAATTGAGATAAACTCGGAATTGCAAAAAGAAAATGTCGGAATTGTGAGATACAAACTCGGAATTGCGAGAAATTTTTTTTCATAATTGTGAGATACAAACTTAGAATTGCAAGTAATTTTTTTTTCGGAATTGTGAGATACAAACTCGGAATTGCAAGAAAAAAGTGTGGAATTATGAGATGACCTCGGAATTGCAAAAAGAAAATGTCGGAATTGCAAGATACAAACTTGGAATTGCAAGAAAAAAATGTGGAATTGAGATAAACTCGGAATTGCAAAAAGAAAATGTCGGAATTGTAAGATACAAACTTGGAATTGCAAGAAAAAAGTCGCAATTGCAAGAAGAAAATGTCGGAATTGCGAGATACAAACTCGGAATTGTGAGAAAAAAAATGTGGAATTGAGATAAACTCGGAATTGCAAGAAAAAAGTCGCAATTGCAAGAAGAAAATGTCGGAATTGTGAGATACAAACTCAGAATTACAAGAATTTTTTTTTTCAGATTGTGTGATACAAACTCAGAATTACAAGAATTTTTTTTCGGAATTGTGAGATACAAACTTGGAATTGCAAGAAAAAAATGTGGAATTGAGATAAACTCGGAATTGCAAAAAGAAAATGTCGGAATTGTAAGATACAAACTTGGAATTGCAAGAAAAAAGTCGCAATTGCAAGAAGAAAATGTCGGAATTGCGAGATACAAACTCGGAATTGTGAAAAAAAAAATGTGGAATTGAGATAAACTCGGAATTGCAAGAAAAAAGTCGCAATTGCAAGAAAAAAGTTGGAATTGTGAGATACAAACTCGGAATTGCAAGAAAAAAGTCGCAATTGCAAGAAGAAAATGTCGGAATTGTGAGATACAAACTCAGAATTACAAGAATTTTTTTTCGGAATTGTGAGATACAAACTTGGAACTGCAAGAAAAAAGTCGCAATTGCAAGAAGAAAATGTCGGAATTGCGAGATACAAACTCGGAATTGTGAGGAAAAATTCGGAAAATTCAAGATACAAACTCGGAATTGTGAGAAAAAAAAATGTGGAATTGAGATAAACTCGGAATTGCAAAAAGAAAATGTCGGAATTGCGAGATACAAACTCAGAATTGCAAGAAAAAAAAGTCGTAATTGCGAAATACAAACTCGGAATTGCGAGAAAAATAGTTGGAATTGTCGGCTTCCATACAAAACAGCTGTTTTAAATTGTACAAATATTTCCTAACTTTTACAGTAGTTTTGATCAAATAAAGGCAGCTTTGGTGGGCAGAAGAGACTTCTTTCAAAAACATTAAAATATGTCACTGACCCTAAACTTTTGTTTCTGTTTGTCAAGCTCTTCTCATGTGTTTTACAGGTCATTGTCTCCTGCTGCAGAACGGTCAGGAATGGTCACGCCATCGGCGACTTCTGACTCCTGCGTTCCACTTCGACATCCTCAAAAAATACGTTCACATCTTCAACCAGTCCACCAACATCATGCATGTACGTCAAGCACACACACATTTTAAAATCAACAGCATTTTGTAGTTTTGTGCATGTGAGGTCATTTGACCAGCAGAAACACCACAAGGTTGCAGATTTGTGAAAACAATCTACTTTGATGACAGATCATTTCCTGGTGTTTGTGTGTTTCGTGCTGCTGAACACGTCTCTCAGATACCGTGTTTACGTTGGCAGTGCCGACTGCACGCAAGCCGACCGCACGCAAGCCGACCGCTGACCTACAATGAGTTTAATCACTTTTATCACATCAGATAATCTGCCAGCTCAAACATTCAAGATATTTATCTGAAAGGAGAGAAGAAACAATTTCAGGTCATGATTTCAATGCAAAATCAAAAGAAGAAAATAAGAAATTATATTTTGCATAAAGTAAAGCCTTTTCTTAGATGTTCAGTTTATTTTAGTGTTATTTTACGATTATTAAGATGATATTATAGTTTTTATTAATGTTTATATTTTCTTTTTTAAGATTTAGCAATTTGGTTGTATGTTTAGTCATTTGTTTTTAATACGTCTGTATAATTTTTATTTTTAGTTGGTGGCAACTAGCTGAAACAAAATAAGTTTAAGGCTTTTTGGATTTCATTTTAATTTATTTCAAGTAGTACATTGTTTTTTCATAGTTTTATTTAATTATAATAATGATTTTAATTTTACTTTTTTGTGTTATTTTGTGGTCAATTATTTATTAGTTTTTGTTTGTTAAATTTATTTTTTATTCTTATATTTATTTATTTTAGTACTTTAACAAACTCCTTAATACTTTATATTTTTATGTCAGATAATGTTACAAAAAAGTTTTTTTTTATTGTTTTTTGATTTAATTATTTTAATGAGTTTATTAGAATATTCCTCAAATTCCCAGTATCAATTTCAATGTTCTTAAAATGTTTTTGTTATTTAAGCTAAATATTTTACAAAATATAAGATTTTACAGTGAAATCATGACCTGAAAAGGATTTTGTGCATGTTTTCTTCCTATTATCTTCTTAATTTGTGTTATAAATATAATACTTTATATTTTATGTCAGTTAATTTTACTAAAAAGTTTTTTTTAACATACAAATTTATCAAAACCTTCCCAAAATTCCCAGTACTCTATTTCAATGCTCTTAAAACCTGTTTTATGTTGTTTAATCAAAATATTTTACAAAATATAAGATTTAACAGTGAAGTCATGTCAATATCATCTTGAACATAGTAAAATATTTTTTTTACAGTTTTAGTTAATTATAATAAATGTTTCAATTTAATTTTATAAATTTGTGTGTGTTATTTTGTGGTTATTTATACTTCTGTTTGTAAAAAAATATGTGTATTTAGTTTTAGTTATATTTAGTTATTTTGGTACTTCAAATTAGTTTTAAGTTACCTACAAATTTATTAAAATGTTTCTCCAAATTCCCAGTATCTATTTCAATGTTCTTAAAATATGTTTTATGTTACTTAAGCAAATATTTTACAAAATATAAGATTTTACAGTAAAATCATGACCTGAAAAGCACTTTGTGCATGTTTTCTTCCAATTTCTTTCATCAGCAGTCACCACAATATCCCCTTCAACATAGTAAAATATTTTTTTTATAGTTTTAGTTAATTATAATAAATGTTTTATGTGTTATTTTGTGGTATTTTATATTAGTTTATGTTTGTAAAAATATGCATATTTAGTTTTTTTAGTACTTCAAAATAGTTTCAGTTAACTACAAATTCATAAGACTGTTTCTCCAAATTCCCAGTACTCTATTTCAATGTTTTTACAATATGTTTTATGTTAAGCAAAATATTTTACAAAATATAATATTTTACAGTGAAATCGTGACATTTTCACCTTCAGCAGTCATCAAAATATTATTTTCAATATAGTAAAATATTTTTTACAGTTTTAGTTCATTATAATGAATGTTTCATTTTAATTTTAGTATTTTGTGGTTATTTATATTAGTATCTGTTTGTAAAAAAATTATTTTTTTGTTATTTTAGTACTTCAAATTAGATTCAGTTAACTACAAATTTATTAAAATGTTTCTCCAAATTCCCAGTACTCTATTTCAATGTTTTTAAAATATGTTTCACGTTATTTAAGCAAAATATTATTTCTTATTTCCTCGGATTTTACAGTGAAATCGTGACTTGACATGTTTTTTGTGCATGTTTTCTTCCAATTTCTTTCATCAGCAGTCATCACCTATTTTTTAATAGTTTTAGTTAATGGTAATAAATGTTTCATTTTAATTTGAGTATTTGGTGTGTTATTTTGTGGTCATTTATATTAGTTTCTGTTTGTAAAAAATATGCATCTTTTGTTACTTTAGTACTTCAAACTAGTTTCAGTTGGCTACAATTTTTTTAAAATAATTTAAAAAATTCCAAGTACTTTATTTCAGTGTTCTTAAAATATTTTTTACATTATTTATGTTTTTTGTGAATGTTTTCTTCCAATTTCTTTCATCAGCAGTCATCACCTATTTTATAAATAATAAATAGTTCATTTTAATTTGAGTATTTTCTGGTGTTATTTTGTGGTCATTTTGTATTAGTTTTTGTTGGTTAAATTTAATTTTTATTATTATATTGAATTATTTTAGTGCTTTAACTTAAACTACTTTTTTTTATTATTTAACATGCAAATTTATTAAAACGTTCCCCTTTTTTTATAGTTTTAGTTAATGGTAATAAATGTTTCATTTTAATTTGAGTATTTGGTGTGTTATTTATATTAGTTTCTGTTTGTAAAAAATATGCATCTTTTGTTACTTTAGTACTTCAAACTAGTTTCAGTTGCCTACAATTTTTTTTTAAACAATTCAAAAAATTCCAAGTACTTTATTTCAGTGTTCTTAAAATATTTTTTACATTATTTAAGCAAAATATTATTTCTTATTTCCTCAGATTTTACAGTGAAACCTTGACCTGACATGTTTTTTGTGCATGTTTTCTTTCTATTTCCATCGGCAGTCATCACAATAGCACTTGTATTTCACACTGTCTTGAAAACGGAAGATGAATGCATGTCTGTACTGAAGTGCGAGGCGCTTTGCATGACCAGTGGTTTGTTCTGTGGTCACATGTGTTTGTTGTGTGATTCAGGCTAAATGGCGCCGCTTGCTGGCCGAAGGACACAACAGTCTGGACATGTTTGAGCACATGAGCTCAATGACACTGGATAGTCTGCTCAAATGCACCTTCAGCTGTGACAGCCACTGTCAGGGGTGAGTGTGTCCTTATGTCACACAGTACACCAATACAACAAAAAAAACACTCGTAACTCACGTCTGTTTTTCAGAAAACCCAGCAAATACATCTCAGCTATTCAGGATCTGTCTAAACTGTTGGTTCAGAGGCAGCATTACCTTCCGTATCACTGGGACTGGCTGTACTGGCGCTCCGAACAGGGAAAGCGCTTTCGCAAGGCGTGCGATATCGTACACGAGTTCACGGCTAAGATCGTGCAAGAACGCCGTTCCCAACTCGACCAGCAGGGACCTGCAAAGAACCACACGGAAAACCTGGAATACACAGGAGGATACAAGAAAAAAGACACGGATCTTATTGATCTACTGCTGCTGTCAAAAGCAAGTGTTTCTAAACATACACTAATTACGATTCGCTCTTCTGCTCAGCAAATCTGCATTTATTTGACTGAAAACACCGTACAAAATTGTGAAATATTTTTACTATTTAAAATAACTGCTTTCTATTTGAATATATTTTAAAATGTAATTTATTTTTGTGATCAAAGCTAAAATTTCAGCATTATTACTTCAGTCTGTAGATATTAAATCATTCTAATATGCTGATTTGCTGCTTAAGAAATATTATCAATGTTGAAAACAGTTGTGCTGCACAATATTTCCGTGCAAACTGTGATACGTTTTATTTTTCAGGATTCACCAATGAATAGAAGTTTCATAAGAACAGCATTTATTTAAAAAAGAAATCTTTTGGAACATTAGAAATGTTTTTACTGGCACTTTCCAGCTATTTAATTTAGTTAACACAAACGCATTGTTCAGCACAACTGTTTTCTACGGTGACCGGGAGGGGACACCTTCGGTTCACTTATGTTTGTCGTGGCCACGACATAATATCACGTTCCCACGAGTTAATATGACGTTCCCACGAATTAATATCTCGTGGCCACAACCTAATATCATGTTCCCACGAGTTTATATGTCGTGGCCACGACAAACATAAGTGAACCGAAGGTGTCCCCTGGCGGGCACCGTAGTTTTCAACATTAATAATCAGAAATATTTCTTAAGCAGCAAATCAGCGTATTAGAGTGATTTCTGAAGGATCATGTGACACTGAAGTCTGAAGTAATGATGCTGAAAATTCAGGTTTGGTCACAGGAATAAATTACATTTCAACAGATATTCAGACAGAAAACAGTTATTTTAAGTTGTAATAATATTTCACAATTTTACTGAATTTTTGATCAAATAAATGCAGCTTTGGTTAGCCGAAGCAACTCAAAAAAAAAAAACATTTAAAAATCCTAAATATTCCAAGTTTTGGCCACCAGTGTATTTATAGACTACTGCATAAAAGTCTTGTAATGTTTTTAAAGATGTCTCTTGTGCTCAATAAATCTACATTTATTTGATAAAAAATACAGAAACAATTAAGCAATATTGCAAAATGTTATTCCAATGTAAAATCATGTATTTTAATTTAATATACTTTAAAATATAATTTATTCCTGTGATGCAAAGCAGATTTTTTTTATCAGCTGTAACTCCAGTCTTCAGTGTCACATGATCCTTCAGAAATCCTTCTAATATAATGATTTATTATTAGAATTGTCAATGTTGGAAACAGTTTCAACAAACAATATATTTTTTTTGTAACCTGGGAGTCCTTTTTTCAGGATTCTTTAATGAATAATAAGTTAAAAAGAACAGCATTTATTAAAAATATAAATCTTTTCTAACAATGTAAATCTATGCTACCACTTTTTATTAATTTAATACATCCTTGGTGAATAAAAGTGTTAATTACTTTACTGACCCCAAACTTTTAAACAGCAGTGTATATCGTTAGAAATTTTTTTTTAGTTTTGAATAAAAGTCTTTTCATTGATCAAAGAATCCTGAAAAAAATGTGCATAGGATCCAAAAAATGTTTTTCAACATTGATAATAAATCAGTATATTAGAATGATTTCTGAAGGATCATGTGACTCTGAAGACTGTAATTCTGAAAATTTAACTTTAATTATAGATATAAATAAAATGGTAATGTATATTATTATAGAAAAACATTATACATTTTTACATTTTAATAATATTTCACAATATTCATTTTTTCTGTATTTTCGATGAGCATAAGAAACCTCTTTTAAAAACATAAAAGATCGTACTGACCCCAAACTTTTGAGCAGTAGTGTATATCACAAACTAAAATAAGTGTTTCATTAAGTTCATGTACACTACTGGTCAGTACATTTTTTTTTTTTTTTTTTTTTTTTTTTAGGAAATTAATACTTTTATTCACCAAGGATGTATTAAGTTAATAATTAAAAGTTTATTAAAAGTTAATAATAAATAATTTACATTGTTATAAAAAATGTATATTTTGAATAAACACTGTAGCCTTTAAACTTGTTATTCATGAAAGAATCCTGAAAAAAAAAAAAATCAGGTTCCAAAAAATATATATTGATATTATCCAACATTGATCTTTCTAATAATAAATCAGCACATTAGAAGGATTTCTGAAGGATCATGTGACACTTAAGACTGGAGTAACAGCTGATAAAAATTCAGCTTTTCATCACAGGAATAAATTCTATTTTAAAGTATGTTAAAATAAAAAACATTGTTTTACATTGTAAAAACATTTTGCAATATTACAGTTTTTTTCTGTATTTTTAATCAAATAAATGCAGCCTTGATGAGCAGAAGAGACTTCTTTAAAGACTATTACAAGTCTTACTGACCCCAAACTTTTGAGCAGTAGTGTCTATCACAAACTAAAGTAAGTGTTTTATTAAGTTCATGTATTTAATGTAATTTTCTCGTGTTCAGGATGAGAATGACAAGGGACTCACGGACGAGGAGATCAAGGCTCATGCTGATATGTTCATGTTTGCCGGTGAGTCTCATGTTCATGTATTGACTGCTTCCGTGTGTGTTTGGATGATGAAGCATCACCGTTGTCTTCATCAGGTCACGACACCACCGCCAGCGCCCTCGCCTGGATCTTCTACAACCTGGCCATGCATCAGGACCATCAGGAGCGCTGTCGAGCTGAAATCAGATCAGTGCTGCGGGACGGAGACGAACACGACATCAGCTGGTCAGAGAAACTCATTCAGAAAAGAGCTTTACTGCAAACACACTGCACATTTTATACTGTATACTACTTTCAAGAGCATTATAAAACGGTTAGTTCCATTCCTCAATTCTGATTGGTCAGCAGCTGTGTTTTATTCATGATACGGCACTGCTATGACCGCTTCACTCAACGTTCTGTGTATCATTGAACCTCCTTAGCAACCACCCTTAGCAACGTAAACAAAGCTTTAGCAGTTAGGGACTACTTTTTACAGCGGAAGGCAGTTAATGATTTTACTTTATGAAAACGTACAACCTAATATATATAAATTAATAAATATTTTTGATATTAATATTTTTATTGTGTGGTAACCGCTTCGCGTCGTGCCTAACAACGCCCTTCAGCCGTGATTTATTCACGATACAGCACGGCCTCAAGTACCTTATTGCTTTTATAAAACAGTTAACACACAATAAAAATATTAAAATCAAAAATATATATTAATTTATATATATTAAGTTGTATGTTTTCATAAAGTAAAATCATTAACTGCCTTCCGCTGTAAAAAGTAGTCCCTAACTGTTGCCGCTGTGTTTACGTTGCTAAGGGTGGTTGCTAAGGAGGTTCAATGATACACAAAACCGTTGAGTGAAGCGGTCATAGCAGTGCCCTATCATGAATACCAGAGCCATATAAAAAGAGAGTTGCGACACTCCCATAGGCTTCCATAGGAACTGAGGAATGCGGAAGTAAAGCGTGTCATGGAGCGGTCAATAGTTCCAAACAACCAATAGCTCCTCCATTGAAGCCCATTCATTTCAGCGCTTCTCAAGCACAGTCGCAAGTATATTGAAGAAATTACTGCATTTCTTTACATTTTAACGCATCAGTTGACCTCTCGAAAAACTGGCCAATAGTGGTGTTTTATGAAGCGTGTTATAGTTAATGTTTATCGTTAAAAAAATAAACAGTTAAACTGTAAATGCAGCTGGATAACGTGAGAAACACCGTAATAGCGACCATAACCAGATACTAGTTGTCATACTTTTATGTTTTTAGTCTTTCTGCAATCTTTCTCTCACTGTAGGAGGTTGAATGAGTTTCAGTAAAGACTGCATTCAAGAAACACGATAAAAATGTATGCTGAATGCAATTCGTTGCCTTGTGTTTTTAAAACATTATTTTCATCTTTTCTATTATGTTAAATGCCATTTTTGCTTGCCTTTTATAATATTCACTTATGTTGTATATTTGAATATCATAAAACAAGAGTAAATTACTTTTTTTTAACATTAAATCGTTAAATCGAAACATACTGTATAAAAAAAGTGTTTGATCATGTCCAAATACACATGCAGATGTATTTAACCTTAATTATACTACAGGGCCCTTGAATGCTTGAATCTGATTGGCTGACGAACGTTCTAGAGGTGTGCATTATATTCAGGGAAACGCACGGCGAACGTAGTTCCAGGTAGCTTTAGACCGCAGCACATGTCTATATCACTTCGCCATAAGATTTCAGTTATTTCAAAGGTCCTTACAGCCCAAAACAGCAAAATAACTAAAACCCACGATAACACTGGCCAAACTAATAAATACAGTAAACATCAGGATAAAAACGATAGATTATTTCCATGTTTTTTTCCACAATATATTACGTTTTATTATGTACGGAAAGCACAAACTCTTATTTCTCTCGCCCTCTCTCACTCACCTCACAGACGCACACACATAACGTTACAGTTTGCACTCGCGTTAGCATTCGCGCTAATGTTGTTAGCGCTGCTCTGATGATTAACAACTTAAAAACGACATGACAGCTCTCACACGCGAGGTAACAACGGCGTGGTCTTGAAGAAAATGAACTTAAAGTTTAACTGTTAGTAGAGACGATGCTGCCAGTCACCCTTGAGAGACACAGACGTGAGAGAGGTAAAGTCATACACTTAGTTTCTCTCCCTCACTCTTTCCGTCTGTTTGCTTGTCTGTCGGTCTGTCTAAACTTCATTATTAACGGTATTATTTTGCTATTAACAGCCCAAGCGTCGTTACTAGTTCTAAAATGACGTTTTGGAACTAGCAACGAAGCTGTTGGATGAGCTGCGTAAGAAATTAATCCTACTCACAATAGCGTTTTAAGGATAAAAACGGGACGAATGTCTTGAAATATATCATTTGATCGATGTCTTGAGGTGTGGTAACTGTAGTATAAGCGGAATAATTGACTTCGGGCCGTAGAATTCTACGAAAATAATGCACACCCGAGGTGTAACGGCCACTCCGCTTCGCGTCGTGACCGCATCACCACCTCGGGTGTGCATTATTTTCTAAGAATTCTACGGCCCGTCGTCAATTATTCCTTACATATTACACTAACTGTAATCTAAATACTATATTAGAAAATGTTATCTTTTAAATGGTCAGGATCATTATTGCACATATTAAGTACAAAAAAAACCTCCTCAAAATTTTTACTAAATAGAACTTAACTATATATATTACAGTTAATTAATTGAATAAAAGTTACACTTAAGGTGTTTGGTCACATTTGACTGCCAAAGAGTATGAGAACATATTAATTATGTCTCTTTATCACTCCCCAGAATAAAATGCGATTGTAAAGCGTATTCAGAGAAGTTATCAATACACAATCAATGCACATTATGTGTTAATAATTACTCGAAATTGCTGCAAATATAGTAAAACTTCTGTCTATCCTATTTAACTCCATTCAAACACATTGACAGCGCGGAGCTGTTTGGAACTATTGAGAGCTCCATGAACCACGTGACCGTGCGGCGGCGAGATCAAAGCGTGTCGCAACTCTCTTTTTATATGGCTCTGATGAATACCACACAGCTGCTGACCAATCAGAATTGAGGAATGGAACTAACCGTTTTATAATGCTTAATTATATAATTTAAAATAGTTTACTTGAAGGACAAGTTCACTTCCAGAACAAAAATGTACAGATAATTTGATTTTGAAGTTGGAGGATAAAATGAGATGGGAGTTTTTCGACATACCCTAACTGTCTTGAACA